>NC_056737.1:416289082-416291582 GCF_019279795.1 Protopterus annectens | reverse complement strand
TCTCCGTGTCTAGAGATCTTCCCTAAACCAATTAAAGTGAAACTTGGACCAGTGGATCGGGAATCAGAAGTTTATCCCTAGTCTGCCCCCTCTGTCTGTAGTACACAGAAATGGCAGTAAATGCTTGCCCAGCCAACATATAACACTTAAAATAACCCCAGGATATCAAAGCTTGTCAGATGCGTTTGGGAAGCATGGCTAGGCTTAAAAAGCCCCCCTGTGGTTGTTAGCCTAGTAATTACCTATGAACTCACATAGTTTACCTTTTTATTCTACATACAGGTTTTAACATCATTGTCCTTAAGTACCAGCTTAAACTCATCTTTTCCTGCAACAAAGGTTCCTTGCCCCTTGGATGTTTAAATGGATTGTGTCCTTCTTCCCACTACTCTTGTTGGATGACTATTCTGTTATACCTTCTATGACAAATATTTTCTTCCTTCTGAGTTTGCAGGCTGTTCAGTACACCACTAAAATATGCAGTTGTGTCTAGTGAGCATACCTCATTAACCAATGATTAACAATGATTCCTCCAAAAAAGTAGAAGAAACATACTTTACTCACTTTTTTAATTAAACAAGAAACATTTTTATTAAAATAAATTACTACTTAAGACACAGGAAATCACACATTTATATAAATTAAAACAAACCATATTGACATACTTTTAAACAGTATACATCACTTATAATCTCTCCAGTCATTATCAGTCAAAAAATACATAGCTCATTCAAATCCTGCTTTCTTTTTAACATCGTTCCTCCTGTGCTTGTATTGTTCCCACAATTCCCATTTTTTATGTAATTTGCTCCTATTCTTTTCTAAAGATCATAATTCCAGTTGTTATATCCTTGTTACTATATTTGCTAGTTCTAGTACAGTTGTTTTTGACTTTGATTTCCATTTCCTAGTAATTGTTTTTTTGGCAGCCATCATAATTAGACTCATCAAGGCCTTAATATACAGAGGTAGTTCTGATTCTGTATCATTGCTCAAAAAATCATCTCCTTAGTCATACCAATTTGCTCACCCAGTATTTCTGATAGAGTAGTCTGCGGGGAATTTTTAAAGTCTGCCAACTTATTACAGTCCCAGAAAATATGTTCCTAATTACCTCTTCTGCATCAACACCACCAACATTTGCTGTCTACCTGAGGAGAATTGCACTTTACCCTTAATACTGCTGTGCTCCTCTTTACAAACACACACACACACATACGTGTGTTTTTGTTCTTTTCTTTTATTGTTCTTTTTCAAATCCATATATCTTTGCCTTTTCCATGGATGTCATGCACCTTTGACCCCTTTACCATTCTCATTCCTCAGTGTCACCTTTCTTAGAATCCTAAGTGATAATTGGAAAGGAGAGGACAGGAACTGTTAAATGCAACCATACAGGTCATACCTTCTGATGCACTGCATACCTTCATTGTGATATTATAAACTGTCTTCCGCTTGCAAATGTTACCGTGGCCAAGCCTGCTAGAGAAGCATTACACTGAATATATATTGTGCGTACCTAACAGTTTCCACCCAGTTAGCCCTGTATTTTCTAGATACTCGGCCCTACCCTCCCTTGCTAGCCATTAGGATTAGATCTCACTTACTGAACTGTTCTTGTTAGAGGTGTAAGAGTTATCATTAGGTACAAAATACATATCTCAGTGGGTTGTTCTGTACTCTTATGCTATTTGAAACTCTTGCCTATTCTTTTCCCTGTCTTGTATTTGAAATTGACTGTTATAAATTCTTAGTCTTTCTTCTTAAAGTATCAAGTCATTTGGTTTGTTACCCTTTACTCATTCACCAGTGTTATATTATTATCAATAGATGTTATATCCTGAAGTGGAGAACAGTACTTGTGATGATTTTTCACCAGTACTTTATGTACAACCTCATCCTTTTATTCTGTAGATAATCACCTTTCACAAGTCTCCTACTACCCTTTGCCTCCTTGACACATTCAGTTTGTTAGATATGATTATACCCAGGTAGGAAAAACATGAATTGGATGAAATCGACCAGTACTACAAATGTAAGAAATTACTCCACTTTTGTAAATGTAGTCTTGCACAAAATGAACTTCTTATAATAGTGTTGTTCTCAGTGTATTTAGTATTGGCTAACCAACATTTAAAAGTTTCAAACGTATATAACTAATAATTAAATGTTTACCTTGCATAAATATCCATTTAAAGCCACAGTGACATACTGCATATAATACATTTATTATGTGAAGAAAAACTTATATCGCCTTGCAAAAACTTTAAAAAGGAAACAATTAATACCAAAATTCAAAAGTCAGAGATTGCAATTTCAGAATTTAATACATGCATCTTTTTTGCTTTCGGTTCTTCTCAAATATATCAGTCTCCTCAATGAAATTGTTTTCTAAACCTGTACTGATAGCCTTCTCAGAGATTAGTATAACCTTTATTAAAGCAAAATAAAATATTTAGAATTAGTACCTCATCTAATTTACCATCACTATGTTCTAACA
>NC_056737.1:416259082-416284082 GCF_019279795.1 Protopterus annectens | reverse complement strand
TAATCTGAGACACTTTATCATCATATACCACACTGGAAGAGAGTCCTCCATACTTGCTATTTCCATGTGAAAATTATTCAGCTTTCTCTGATTACGCTTAATTGATTACACTCTGTAGTTTGTTGTTTTATTTTTGTTTATATCACAATAACCTGGCATTTTAATAGGGGTGTGTACACTTTTTTATATCCACTGTAGCTGTAATTCACACTTTTGCTTTATGCAATAGGAAATGTCTATCAGTTCTGCATATATGGCAAATCTCTGTGTTTAACTGTGGTCCATTTAGAAACAATTTAACCTGATTTTATGTGAATTCAAAAATATATTGCATGTTATTTTTGTTGTATGGTCCTCGGTGGTAAGTTATGTTGACTTTTGTTTCATGTGGTCTGTCTGGTGTGTACCACCTGGCATATACAGCAGAAGGCTTAGCTCACATGGTTGGAATTACATATCAGTTCTTTAGTAATGTTAGTGGCAGTAATATCTTTCAACCGGTTTACAATCACATAGTCGATCATGTGTGCGATCAACGTATGTGCGTAAATCAGGTAGCAGAACCATTAGTGAGAGTACTATATTGTCTAACCTTACAATAGCGAACAGCCGCTATAGTAAGGTTTGACGGTGTAGTGCAGATCGCACTATAGTGGGGACTGGGAAATGTACCCCTTCCTCAGTGTAGTGTGATATCGGAGTTTGTATATATATAAGTAGGGGGATGTGGGGGCTAAGAGAATTTCAGTGAGTTTCAGTGAAGTTGAAATTTTGACATTCGACTTCACTGAAATGCTAATTTCGACATTTACTGTGGTCGGTGTTGTGATTTCCGAACATTTTCTTCGGATATATGCACTTTCGGCCACAGTAGTGTCAAACATGGGATAGTAAACCTTTTCAACCACATTTGTCACCAGTTACTATGTGCTTACATGCCATACAGCATTTACAGCTCTAAGGACCAACCTTTAAATTAGATATCATAGCTAGGTTCATGTTCTTTGTTTAACCTACAAAAATAAAATGAAGAATTGGATAAATGTGAGGCTTTTACCTTTACGAATACTGAACTGGATAAAATATGTACATTTTTGCTTAGTACCTCTTGGCCAATGTCTATGGATCATTTATCTAGTATTACATTTCAGGGGGATATTCTATTATAGAAGTAATTTTATATTATTTGGTTTTATCTTGTTAAGTATCACTTCATCTAGTCATTGCTTTTATAAATTCCTTAACCTACTAAAACTGCTTCGAATTTTGATTCTAGATGTCATGGGAAATTTACAGACTATTTTGGATATGCATTTAATTGAATAACCCCTCTTCAGAAAAAAGTTAAAGTACCTGGGTAATAAAGGTTTGAAAGCAGTATATATGGTAACACCTTTAATGTAGGGTGTGAAGAAAATGAAAATACTGTCATCTGTGTTAGCATGACTGGCAGGAGATTTGTGTATATTTTCAGATTGAATTGTATTGTATATCAGCATGTCTAATTGTGATTTTTTTTGTTGTTAAATATTTCCCTGTATAAACAGAATATTTAAAGAATCTGTCAGTGTTTTGATACATTTCTAATTGTGCATGTCTGAGTGAGATTCTAAAGTACCGTGGAGAAGCAGCCGAACAGTGGGTGGTGTCATTAGACTGTTCCTGGTTGCTAGGTGATTATTTGAACAGCTGATTGACAGGAAAAATACCTTTTTGAAATAGTTGAGACTTAGGCTGCGAGGTCAGTCAAGTGCTGAACAGTTTGTGAAGAGCACTTGTTAGTGAAGAGTTGCAGTCAGTGGACACCCATGAAAGAGAACTCAGTAAAAACAGTAAGCCTGCCTTTGCCTTGCTGTTATGATTTAGATTAGATAATGTCAGGGACATTATTCTTTAGTTAGATTAAGAAAGTTTAGTTATTCAGATAGAGTTTTTCTAGAATGATGAACTCCTATCCTACAGTTTAATTTTATATTTCTGGTGGTTGAATTCTGATGTTTATTGAAAGCATTCTTTACATTCTTGTAACCATTTTACTTATTACTAAATCCTTTTCATTACTTTACATTGTGGTTGGAAATCAGTGTTTTTCTTTAGAGATTACTGTGTGTTTATACCTGTTTGATACTCCCCATGTCCCCTCGAAGGCCTGGCTGCTCTGGTCATAGCTATCATTTATTTTGATATTTAATTTTCATAATTGAACACCGATTTAGAAGGCCATGAAGTCACTCTGATTGATGGCAGCATTACCATATTATTTTAAGGAAGGGACACAGCTGGAAATCTGTGTAAACTTTCCCAGAAGTGTTTGAATGTGTGAGATTTATTATTTTTTTTTTTTAGTGTGTGTGTGTGTGTGTGTGTGTGTGTGTGTGTGTGTGTGTGTGTATTAGAGGTCTTAAACTGGGACACACTGCTCTAAAGTGTGTAATAAGAAGTTACATTAGGGGTGGACAAAAGTATATGGTCCAGTCCCAAGTTATAGTGTGTGTTCCTGTTATGCTTTTAGGGGAAAATTGTGAAATATTACTCCTGTTTAAGTGAGAGTTTCACATTGGAGTCAGTAGTGAGGATTGAAGCTCCTTAGTTGCTAACCCAAGATATTAAGAGACGTCACATTTAATTGATGGCAGTCTGATAGGGTGTTAACTGGACGTCCCATATGGATAAACTTAGCTGTTGGACACTAGTTGTGACTGAGACAAAATTCCAGTAAAGTTATCAAAAATCACTGTACCTTTGGTTGTCTAACATTTGTTTCATATGCTTTAAGTCAAGTAGACAGACTTAAAAGTTTTGCCACCGTTTTCAAGCACTTAATAGTTTTCACCCCTTAAACTGAGCAGGGCTGCACATGATAACCCTGGTGTAATTTTGTTTCTGCCCTTCCAGTCATCATGACAGAGTGACTCTTCAACTAATGCACATCAGAAAGAGTATGGACAAATAAGAAGTATACATGTGAAAATGTGAACAAAAATCAGTATTTGAAAAACAGAAGTTTAAAACAAAAGCCAAACTGATTGCAGAGAGATGAACAGGGGAAAATGTAATATACATTGCACTGGAATGTTAATAAAGAATCAGCATTTGAATAACATAAACTTAAAAATAAGCAAAACTGGCAGCACGAAAAAACTTTGATAAAATAACATTTTAACAACATTGGACAAAAAGGACACACTGATAATGCATAACTTTGATAAAATGAATATTTTAAGTAATCAGTCATTTTTTTTAATTAGCAGGACCAAATCCTGCAGCTGGTGTCTTACCAAATGAGTATCACTGGGGACTTGTTTAATTGCAAATATTTTTCTAACCTCTCAGTGTTATTATAACATTTTAATTCTTTGCTACAAGCATTTCCATATTTGATAAGTAACTGTATTTGTGAACCAATGCTAGCATTATCTTTGCTTTGACAGCATTACAAAATAGACCTTTACTTTTTTAAGCATTTCTAATACTGACCACAGCTTGAAAGTATTTTTTTAATATGGCTGTCACGTTGTTGTGTTATGTTTGAAATATCTTTAGCATTGTTCCTATCACCTAATTGCTCTTGATAAAAATCAAAATGTTGTATATAAAGCTTAGAATATTTTGTGGCAGCTTTCTATCACAGAAGTCCACAAAGTATTGTTCTTTCATAAATGGAAAAAACAGGAAGGGGCTGAAATCTACCAGTAATACAAGTAATAATTCCACTTCTGAAATTGTAGAGTATAAGTTTAGCAGTGTCATCTTTACAACCCAGCAGTTTGGTACCTTGATAAACAGCCTTAAAAAACTTGCTGAAATACTTAGAAATACATTATTCTAGCAGGTGATTGATTACTTTACATGGTATCATGCGCATTTAAAGTTACAGTGGCATATTGCTTATAATGCATGTATTATGTAAAGAAAATCTATAAAGCCTTAATAAAATTTCAAATAAGGAAGAAGTGATGCCAAAGTTCTAAACTAAGAGCTCAGAATTTCATACAGTCAGACTTATTGTTGTCATTTCATTTCACATGTGGTGTCATTTTGCTCATTTGATTCTTAGATTAATTGATATTTAAACATAGTAAATGACACTTTTGTGCTTTATGCAATGAAACAGTGTCTGTCAATTCCACATGTAGGGTGTTCAATAACATTAAAATCTGATGTCAATCTTCATTCTTTCTTGATTGATGGGTTCAGTTCCAACCTCTCGGAACCGACTCGGCCGTAATACATAGTTCGCACCAGCAAAAAACTCTCAAGCTAAGGCTCTACCCACAATGCCCTCT
The DNA here is from genome assembly GCF_019279795.1 of Protopterus annectens. Classification (NCBI taxonomy): domain Eukaryota; kingdom Metazoa; phylum Chordata; order Ceratodontiformes; family Protopteridae; genus Protopterus; species Protopterus annectens. Next base: position 416,279,796 of record NC_056737.1, on the reverse strand, counting down.
CCCATTACCTCAGATCTCATCTGCTGCATGCAATTGTGGATGCCTCAACTGATGCTCTAAGCTAAGTGTTTTTAAAATTTATAGTTATTGATTTTGAACTACTTAAATTTGTTAGTTTTTTCTTAGCGACTACTTGTGAGATTGTGTGTACCCATTTCTAGCATCTTTTCTCCCTTTACCGTGTTGCCATCATTGGTAATAAACCATCCTTCCCTCCTCTTCTTCTTCCCTTTTACCTTTGGGTAATTTTCTTAATACCGTTGTTGGTAGTCTGTCAAAAAAAAAAACTCCCTATCTTCCTTGTGTGAGATGTGTGTCTTTGCATGTGTTTGGGCTTTTTCTTGCAACCTGTTTTTGATTCCCAATATGGCAGAAAAGCAGAAGGGAACGTCAGCATTTAAATGCTGTGAGGAATGCAGCCGGAAGATGCCCAATTCTGATGGGCATCTTCTATGTGTGTATTGTCTGGGTACTCCTCATTTGGAGATAGACTGTAATCTTTGCCAAGGTTTTAGCACCCGTATGCTTGCTGAATGACATAATAAGCTCATTTTAAAGGGTTTACTTAAATGCCTTTTCTCAGAAGCTCTTTCTAAGGCAGAGACCTCAACATCTAGAACCGAAAAGAAAAGGAGCCACTCAGTGCCTTCTTCCCCTTTGGCACATGAGTCCTAGACCCCGAAAACCACAAGTTCAAACAGCCTCATCGGAACCGAAGGCTAAGACTCCAAAATTATCTGAACCATTACCTGCGGCACTGAAGCTATCAGTGCAGACCACCACTGAATCAACAATGACCCAAGCACCTTCGGTACCGACAACAACCACGGTACCTGCGACTTCTTTGGCACCGACAATCTTTCAAAGAATAATCCCTACTGATTTGGTTCCTCATTCCCCCTCCATTCAGCAACCAGTGGTGACGAAAGTTGAGCTGTCAACTCTTCCAAGGACTAGATATTACCCTTCCATTGACCCCTTTTCTGGTCAATTACCGAGCCCTTCCCTCAGGGATGTCAGTCCATTCCTCAAGGAGTCTCTCCTAAATGGATGTAGTCAGACTGGTGAATCAGCTTCGGTCAGCCAGAGGACTCCCTACACCTTCACATACCTCCCTCCCGCCCGGAGTGGAGGTCTATTCTCCAAGGACTCCAGTTTATCCTCCTTCAACCTCCTTTCAAGATTTAGAGCCCCTCACTTTAACACTGTTGGTACCAGCTGCTTTGGTTCTGACAGTGGATCTCACTTTGGCTCTGGAGTTGACTCTGTGGTCCCCGGATCCGATGCGCACCCAGGACCATGGCTTGGCTGTCTGCTCTGAGGTCAGTGTGCTGATTCCGGTTATCTCTATGGTGCTGTCCACGACCCTTGGGACCTTGATCACTTTGAGCCCTCTCTCGGCTCCTAATCTGGGTGGTGGTTCATTGGAGTGGGATGTGACCCTGGTTCTGAGGTTGTCTTTCTCAGTTCGGGCTCCCATCCCTCTTCGGGCTTGCCTTCAAGATTATGGACATAGCTTTAGCCTCAGCAGGCTCCCAGTTGGTCCCCTTCCCATCGGACTGCCATATTTTTTGTCTCTTCTGCTTCTCACCTGTCACAGTCTGCTACGTCTGGGCAGCAGGCACAACAGCTGCAAGACGCCCAGAATCAGGGTTCCCCCTCTTTTTGGAGTCCTCATCAGAACCCCCCCCTCCCGAGGAACCACCTCAGAAGAGAATGTGCAAGAGGAAGCACACAGACTCCCCAGAGACCAGATAAAGTTCTTTCAGCACCGGAGGATCGGCACCCTTGGTCCAAGGTTTAGTAGTGGATGCCATGGTGGTGGTGGCAGCCACCAAAAAGGAACTTGCAGACAAGAGTTCGACTATCCATCCTCCTAACGGAGAGTCTCGGACAATGGATAGATTTGGGAAGGGAGTCTTTGTTTCATCAACCTTTGCTATCTGGTCATTGAATTTCCTGGCACACTTTACTAGATAACTGAAATCACACAGGCTGGAATCCACAAATAAAATCCAAGGGTTTTATTCCAAATTGCACAAATGGTAAGCGCTTTCGTCTGGTGAATGTCACCAAATTTCTTCAGACAACTTGATAAGCAAATGCAAGCAAGGAAGTTGTTCCTTGAATTGAAGGAAACCTGGTGGCAAGTATTTCTTAATGCTTACTCGCCACCAAGTTTAAATGATGTAGTGTCATCTCTAATAAGTTAAAATTAAAAGTTTTTAACAGATGAGATTATTCCCCTGTTTCTGGATTGTGTTTTACAACTTAGAAGACAGAATAGGTAATTTGATATGTGCTTTCACATTTTTTACATTTTTTCATATTTTTACATATCTTTATATTTTTCATTTTTTTATATTTTATGTTCATATATGTTTTGTGCTGTGCAGGCTTGGGTAAAATGTTTATCCTAGAGCACATATATATGTATTTTCTATAATATGTATTACACATATTTTGTTATTTATCAGTAGATATTTTCAGTTCCTGTTGTTCATGTCTTATTGGTTGGTACTTAATGGTACTAATTGATTTCAGATAGGGTGTGATATATAAAAATGCTTGCATTATCAATTTGTCTGAAGAAGTCTGGTGACATTCACCAGACGAAAGCGCTTACCATTTGTGCAATTTGGAATCGAACTCTTGGATTTTATTTATGGATTCCAGCATGTGTGATTTCAGTTATTTAGTCTTTTTGTTTTTTCGGTTCATTGGTATCTTACACTCTACTAGACTCAAAGGGATATGATAACTGAGCTTTCAGAAAGCCTTGTTGGAGCATTGTCTGATGAGGTGCGCGATAAGGTTGCCTCTCAGCTTGTCACCCTGGCATCTGTTTCAGACTTGTCCATGCTTTTATTGAGCACACAGTCGAAGGGACATCCAGAGAGCCGGTACAGTTGTTGCCATTAGGCATCATGCCTGGATATGCTTGTGTGATTTTGCGGAGCCCTATAAGTCTTCTTTTATCAATGCTCCTGTTGAGAGTACTTCCCTGTTTGGACCAAAAGTCAGAGACACACTAGACAGGTGTGAGAAAGATGGAAAGATCCTTTCTGCTGTGGGCGTTTGTTTTTCCACCCCACAACATCCCTACTCCAGGAACCAGTGGAGTGGAAAGATGTGGTTCAAGAAGTCCCAAGAGCCTCTTTGAGATGCACATTGCAAGTATTCCTCCTAGAGCATAGGGGGAATTCTTCTGGGAGATGGACCTCTGGTGGCAGAGGGGGTCCGCATAACCAGGGCTCCAGAGAATTCTTTCCTGAACAACCCTATGAGTGCTCCTGAAAGGAGGCCCATTTGCTTGCCTCTGGAGGCAGTCAGGGGGAGTTTTTCTTTGCACCTTTCTGCCTAGCTCACCATAACTTCAGACCATTGGGTGCAAAAGATAATTTCCAGAGGTTACTGCATTCCCTTCAGTCTTGTGCCAAAATCTCAAAAGAGAATCTCCGATGTTCCACCCAGTCAGAGGGATATATCAGCACTAGAGATTCAAAAGCAGCTCCAAAAAAGAGTCACCCAGGTAGTCCCACCAGACCAGATAGGATCTGTTTTTTTACTCCAGGTTCTTTTTAGTGGAAAAGAAATGGAGGACTGGAAACCAATCTTGGATCTCAGCCTATTAAACAAATTTGCCCAACAAACAAAATTCTGGATGGTCATGGTTCAGTCTATTCTTCCATTTCTAAGGAAGGGTAATTGGTTGTGCTCTATAGATCTTCAAGATGTGTATTACCACATAAAGATGGAAAAATGCTCCAGAATATTCCTTTGCTTCTGGCTAGGAGCCAGTTATTACCAATTTCGAGTGCTGCCCTTTGGACTCGCCACAGGCCCTGGGTGTTCACCATATGCATGGCAGTCATTGCAGCTCATTTGAGAGTACAAGGATTCCAGGTGTTTCCCTATCTATATGACTGGCTCACCACCACCCCCTCCAGCCATGTACTGCTTTACGGCGCAGACTTTGTTCTACATTTTGCTGAAACACTAGGTGTATCCACCAACAAAGAAAAGTCAAAGTTGTCTCCAACACAAGCTCTGGAATTTATCGGAGCAGACTTAAACACAGTATTCTGCATGGCCTCCCTTCCCTCACACAGGCTTTTGAAAATAAAATCACAACTTCAAACAATATCCCGAAACAGAGTTCCTACTCGCCTGGTGCTGCAAGTCTTGGGATCCATGGCAGCGACAATCATGTTAGTTCCCCTAGCAAAGTATAACAAGAGGCTGCTTCATTGGCTCCTAGCAACTCAATGGTCACTCCTCTCTCATCCCATGTCGCATCCCATCATGATGATAAACCATTGCAAGAGGGACTTGTCCTGGTGGATAAAATCAGAAGAGAACCTCTGGTGTCACCCCTTTGTCCCATCTCAACCCCAGGCCATAATGACCATGGATGCCTCCCAAATGGGGGGGGGGGTATTTTCTCTGAAAGACTGTCCAAGACACTTGGTCCTCGCAAGAGACCAGTTTTCACATCAACATTCTAGAACTGAGGGCAGTGCTTTTACCATTGCAGGCATTCCAGGCTTTCCTCCCTTTGAGGATGATTGCAGTCCAGTCAGACAACATGTCCATAGTCGGGTATATCAACAAGCAAGAGGGTACCAGGTCCTACCCTTTTTGTCAGGAAGCCCTAAAAATCTGGCAATGGGTGATCACCTGAATCTGTTTTCCGATAGCAATGCATGTCCTGGGAACTCCAATTTAATTGCAGACAAGCTGAGCAGATGTATCCTCCTGCCTCATGAGTGGTCTCTCAATATCAATGTAGTGATGAAGATTTTTTTTGTCAATGGGGCCGGCTTTGCTGCAATCTGTTCGCTTTTCTGTTGAACCACAAATGCCACAGCTACTTTGGCCTAACCCCCCGCCCCCAGTGGGAATTCACTGAAAGATGCACTTCTTCTCAATTGGACCCTGGGGCTCCTTTATGCCTTTCCTGATTATTCCCCAGTTTCTGAAGAAAGCACAACAGTTGAGAAGCAAAGTGATCCTCATTGCTCCATACTGTCCCCATCAAGTCTAATTCCCCTTTCTTTGACCTCACCTGGTTCACAGCCATTCTGGACCCAGCTTCAGATGTATTGTCTCACCCTCAGGGTACGCTGCATCTGAACCTCCAAAGCCTCAAGCTGACGGCTTGGTTTTTCCAATTCCAGTAGTTGCCAAGCAAAATAACCTCTCCTCTTCGGTGTAAAAGATACTTTTGGCTTCTCATAAATCATTCACCAGGAAGCTTTATCTAAGCAAATGGAAGAGATTTTCTTTTTTGGTGTGTTCTAAGTCCATTGACCCATTCTTGGCATCAGTTAATGAGATTCTAGAATACTTAGCTACCGTGTTTGAAATGGGGGCCTCTACCTGCACTATTACGGTCCATTTGGTGGCCATTTCCAATTTTCATAACTGGTTTGATGACCGTTCCCAAATGTCTCGTCTATGCAAAACTTTCCTTAAAGGTGCTCTCCATTTAAAACCCCCTTTCAAGGATCCCTTAGCACCATGGGATTTGGCTTTGGTCTTACACTGCGTAGTTTGACAGCCCTTTTGAGCTAGCAGCAACTTGAGACCTCAAATTTTTATCTTGGAAGACCCTCTTCCTAGTCACCATCACATCTGCTAGGAGAATTTCAGAGCTTCAGGCACTATGTATGGACCACCCTTATATCATCTTTTACAAAGAAAGGATGGCACTCGGAACCAATCCCACTTTTCTTCCCAAAATGGTATCAGAGTCTAATCTCAACCAGTCTGTAGACTTACCATTTTTCCCCCAAAAAATTTACAAACAAAGGAGAATACTGTTTGCATTTGATAGACGTCCATTGTCAATTACATTTTTACTTGGACAGAACTAAATCTGATAGAAAATCGAACCAATTGTTTCTACCCTTTTCTGGTCCCAGATTGGGAAAGTCTGTGTCAAAAGTAACTTTGCCAAAATGGCTGAGAGACTGTATTACCTTGATATGTAGCCAAAATAAAATCAAGCTTCCAACTATAGATAGAACTCATTCCACTAGGGCTGTCTCCATGTCAGCAGCGATTCACTCTAGAATTTCTATGGAAGATATATATGCAGCTGGTACTTGGGCTAACCCCCATACCTTTATCAGCCATTACAAACTAGACCTGGTCTCCAGGGGAAGAGCATCCTTTGGCTCTATGGTGCTTAGAAATATGCTCCCTTAGGGTCACCCAGGATCTAACGTATTTGGAGACTCTGTCCCATCAGTCAAGAATGAATGAAGATTGACAACATCAGATAAAGAAGTTAATGTTCTTACCATAATGTTCCATCTGTGTTGTCGATCTTCATTCATTCTTGACATCCCACCCTGCTGCCCCCTCCAAAGTCTCCTGGAGGTTTGGACCTACTCCTGGAATTTTATAGGGATGTACCTTAGACAGGGCTTCCATATTCTTCTGCAGTACTAAACAAACTTGATCTGAGGTGATGGGAGAGGAGAATTGTGGGTAGAGCCTTTGCTTGAGAGTTTTTGGCTGGCTCGAGCTATGTATTATGGCTGAGTCGGTTCCGAAAGGTCGTAACTGAACCCATCAATTAAGAATGAATGAAGATCGACAACACAGATGGAACGTTATGGTAAGAACATAGCTTTTTATGATCATTTCAGACTCATCTAACCTGTTCATCTTTATTTAGAAAATGTCTAGCTAAATAATTTGTGCTTTTTTATGTTCTACGATCCTGATTTGTTCAGGGATACAAGTTTTAATATTTTTGTTGCCTGTTGAATATATAATAACTGAAATTTATTTGAGGAACCATGAGCATGTTTAGAATGCATGGCAGTTTCAATACTTGAATAATTTTAACTGCTGCATTGTACTTCAGGCTGTATGTTTATGTGCAGCACAGCACTAAGAGCTCTGAGACCAATTTTTAAATTATACATCATACTTGGGTTATTTGTTCCTGCAGAAGGACAATGGCGTCAAACCCCTTTTTCCATTTTGACATGGGGTCGGGTTATCATGTAAACAATAGCCATCACCTAGAGCCACAGTTCACACTGCTTGGTGGCTAGCCATGTTGCCTCATTCTTCAGTACACATACACGCACATGCCTGTGGCCACTTTAGAGTGTCAGGTCCACATACTGCATGTTTTTTGAATGTATAAAGAAATCAGAGCACCCAGATAAAACCCATGGAAACAGGGAAGATGTGCAGATGTCAAACAGAAGGCACCCCAGCCAATAATTGAATCAGAGAACCTCTTGCTGTGAGCTGAAGAATCAGACAAATAATTGCTAATTCCATTACATGATATCAGCCCTCTTAGAATAGTTAATTTTTTTACTTAATTTTTAATCATGTAATAGTATAGTCCAGTATTCATGAATATGTTGTTCAGCATTAGTATTACATGTCAGTTGTAATATTCTGATGTATATTTATTGTTTGTTTCTGTCGTGTTACCAATTATTGGTCCTTTCCTTCTGATCATTCCATGCATTATTTATCTCAGTAAAAGCTCTTTGAATTTCAGCTCCATTCTTCTTTTGAACACATCTGATTGCCTAGGAAATATATTTAACTGATTCTTCTTCTTCTTCTTTTGGCTTTTCCTGGTTAGGGGTCACCACAGCGGATCACCTGTTCGCTCATTATTGGCAGTGGAGTTTTACGGGGTCGAGTTGCCAGATCAGCGCCCAAACCTCCACAGAAGGCACACACACACACACACACACACACACACACACACACACACACACACACACACACACACACACACACACACACACACACACACACACACGCACACCTAGGGCCAATTTAAAGTGTCCAGTCCACCTACAGCATGTCTTTGGGATGTGGGAGGAAACCAGAGCACCCGGAGGAAACCCACGCAACCACAGCGAGGACATGCAGACTCTACACAGAAGGCACCCCAGCTGAGGATCGAACCAGAGAACCTCTTGCTGTAAGGCAGCAAAGCTAACCGCTGCACCACCATGGCCGCTCAAATATATTTAATTGAATAATCACTTAAAAAGATCAGCATATTTGATTGATCAAAAAAAGTTTTCTTGTGAATGTTTACTTTTGAGTGATAAAAAGTTGGTACAAAGTGGGCATGTAAAAAGAGAAACCAGATAACGTGTGTCTAAAAAATAAGGCCTTTTGCCATTTCTTTACTGTAATTTACAAGTTATAAATCTAAAAATAATGTATTTTGATTAAAATATACCTAAAAGAAAAAAAAAAAACTGTTTCACAGAATAAAAACAGTCACCTGCTTAAAAAGATGTACTATTCCACAGAAGAAAGTAACTAATTTGTGTCATGGTTTACTGAGAAAAATACATGTAGTGCTTGTCAAATCCGTCCATGACCAATTTAATTAGTGAAGTTTTTTTTTTTTTTTTTTTTTTTTTTTTTTTTTTTACATTCCTCACAGATGACCTTCAGCTGCCCCTAGAAGCCTCTCTATGTCACCCTATCACTGAAAAATTAGTTGTTTGGGATATAATTATCTGTGTCATCCATTTTCTTTTCTAGGTGGGTTAGTCCGTTTTGCCCTCAATAACCTTTAGCTTTCCTCCAGACTTTTAGTCATTAAACTATGAACAAAATAATTAATATTTTTACACTTCTGGAGTTAAACTAATATTAGGTTTAAGTCTTCAGGTCTAACTATGAATCATTTACTGTTAGGCAGTGCATTTCCTTCTATTTTGTTACCAAAATGTGCATATATTCCATTGAATATCTAGTTCTGTTTATACCTTTCTCCCATAACATAGTTCTGGTACATAAACTTGCTGATGCAAAGTAAATGTAACAGTTGTGTCTTTAATGAAATGACTGTTCACAGTTTTACGTAAGTACTAATAATGAATCTATACGTTCAGAAAGCAAAAATAATTTAGGGATAATGAATTAATCACAAACTGAATTGTGGCAAAGCAGGTTCTACACAATGTTTGATGCATAGGGGAAGACTAGCTTTCTTCTTATTTTCTTTTAAGGTTCCATATACCTGTGGAGGTAGCAGCCCTAGTCTTGTAGGAACTGAATAAATCTTAGAAAATGCACTCTATGTCTGTAAAACAAAGTATATATCTCAAGAAACTTGAGTCTTTCATTATATTAAGTAGCCAACATCCAAGCTTTTCCTTATAAAATAATTCTGTATTTTTTTCTGCTACCTTAACTGTGTAGCTGTGTAGTAAAATAATGAATTATAATACTCTGGAAGTTAATGCACAAAAAAACAAAACAAACAAAAGTTATAGGACTAATATGATGCTGTCACTTGAAGAAAAACATTTTAAAATATTATTCGGAACAAAATAATGCCATGTAATATAGCGACTTTTAACCTACATTCTTTGTTGTTGTTACACATGACCCTGTAAATCTTTAACTGTAAGAAATCCCTGCCCACCTAACTTAACAGGTATATAGCTAGTGATAAGCTGCAAAACGTCTTGACCCCAGACTATTTTTTTACAGTTTTTTCATAGGCCCTGTGTATTACACAACCTTGAAAATTAATTGATGTAAGCCTGAATATCAAATTTTCCAAAGCAAGAAGTAAATATGTCTCAGAATCAAAGAGTAGTACATTGAGTACGATTGGCTCAAAATGGATTGCTGGTAGGCTCAAATAACTACAAAATGAAAATCAGAAACAACTATCTTAGTGACCACAAACTGTTGATTTAGAGATCAACACTCCTTATATCTGTTTAACTAAATAATAATAAACTTCCCTGTTGTGGATAATTTGATAATATACCATTGAAGGAGAATGCCATCAGAAGGTTTGACAAGGTCAGTAAACCCAGCAGCTAGACTGACCCCTTAATCCAAAGCCTTACTCAAGTCCTAAAATGACTTCATATTAAACAGTGTTGGCCTGCTTCCGGCAAAGTGAAGCTGACACAAATCAAGACACCAAGTTCCTTGCAAATAGTGTTTGCAAAGTGAGCCTTTCAAATGGCTTGCAAAAACAGTGGAGAGACTTATGAATTTATATTTAACTAAGATCACAGGTTCCTCTCTTTGTAAATACAAATCCTTTAATGGTCTTGAGCTAATTGGAATTTAATGCAGAAAAGAGCCATTTTAAATATACTGATTTAATTGCATCAGACTCTCACCCCTAGCAATGATCAGGTACAACTCCTTTTTCTAGAATTATTACCAGTTTGAGTCTTTAAATGATGTTTTACATGTGGACTACTTTAATGAAATGCCACGACTTTTATGTGTACCCAGGTCTTTTATTCTCACTTTTTTGGAACTTATTAACAATAACTGGGAAAATTACTACAATGAATTGGAAAATTAATTTATACCTTTATTTACAGAAGTTATAAATACTGTCATTGTTGTGAGCGATAAAGTAATGTCTCCTTTTTAAGTTGAAAAATAAATTAATAACAGAATATTGCACAACACTGGGTTCATTAACGGAGAAGTAGTCATTAATTTTTTATGATCAATTTATACTGTTTGGTTGTTCAGTGAATTTATGTTTGTACAGTCACTTGCATGAGGTCTGAGGGCTTTAATTACTGTGTTGTTTCACAGTTCTTGAAAAGTGAAGTGTTGTGTTTGTGCAGTCAGTCTGACTGAATTCATTAATTGTGTTGTTTACCTGTGCTAAGTCAACTGCTGCCCTTCATTTTTACTGTTAATAACTTGATTAGTGTTAGAACAAAGTTTTAGCTAGGTATGTGGACAGTCGAAGAGGTAGTGTTGATTATTCTATGGTGGAGAATAAGTTGCTTTTTCTAGAAGGCATTATTGCCTGCAGCAGAACGATTTTTTAGTTGGTTTGTATAGATTTCTAGCTCAGCTATATTGTACTGAGCCATACTTTGCCACACAAACTTGCACTCAATACATGCAGGCACTTTGATTTAATTTTTACCCATAGCAAGCCTAGCCAGAACCATACCAATTAGAAAGCTCTACTGAAGGTTCTTTATCTCTATTTATTACTGAATTACATTACTGTAAGAGGTTTTTACCTTAGTGCACTTCTAGTCTTTAACTATTATATTACAGATGCATTTGGTATCCATTAATATATAAATTATTCTGTACTTAGAAGAATTTTTAAGGAAAAAAAGCACTTCTGCAACATATATTTTTAGAATTTCCAAGTGACAAGCTCACATGCTCAAGTTTATGCTTACTTGTTTTCAGAATGTGATGAATAGTTGTGATATTTTTGGCCATCATCTAAGGAAAGAAACACCTTTGTGTAGTCATATTGCTTCCCTGGCTGAATCTCTTTGAAATTTGCTTATGATTCGTCAAATGCCACTTCAGGATGGCTGCCACTGGTACTGCTGTGAAGATGTTTGCTTGGTTGAATACTCAGAACTGTTCTGAGGGTGCTAAATCTGAAATTTTGAATTGTCTTTAAACAGAGAGGTAGCTTTTGGATCATCTGCTGCAGAGATCTTAAAAAGTACTACGAGAGACGTAAGATGATTCAGGGAACTTTACAGAATTTTTAGCTTTCCTTCCCCAAGTTTGTCAATGTGTTTGATGCTACCTCTACAGCCTTTTACAAACAGCAAAATAAGCAGTCATAGGAAGCTACTGGTGAACAGATTTTTAAAATGCAATGCCAGGGGGATTCCAAAAAGGAAGGCCCTTCCAGAATAAAGGACAGTTTATTAAGTCAGAATTCAAATTACTATCCTCTTCACACCTTCATAAGCCTTTAATCCTTCCCAAAAATCTGAACTTTCATTTCTCTATTTGGCAGCAGATAGTTTCAGAGAAATTAGTTCTGAAAGTGATCCATCATGGATGAAGATGGGAGTAGGACTCTCTCTCTCTCTCTCTCTCTCTCTCTCTCCCTTCCAAGAGACTTCTTCATATCCTCCAGATCAAACTTGTCTTTTCACTCTTGTCATTCAACATCTGTTGACTCTGGGGGTTGTAGAAGTGATCCTTCCTCCTTTATTTGGAGAAAGGTTTTAGTAAAAAATGAAGCAAACTAACAAACCAGCGGAAAAATAAAAAAGCACTGATGAATTGTATTCACAAAACTCGCACAGTAATTTATTACAAAACAAAGATAAGCACTTTCATCCTTTTAAATAAGGACTTCATCAAATAAAAGCATACGCAGACTGCTGAGATTTAAATGCCAGTAAAAGATCACGACAAGGTAATACCTAGTCATTTAAAATTAGTGTTGCCATTCATAAAACAATCTGACAAGTTGCCCTAAAAATACCCATTTGTTATACTCAAAAATTAAACGCTTTTAAAAACACTTTACAACATAAAATAAAATAAAATGCATACCTATTATAACAGTTAGGAACTATTCCAAAGCAAACCATGTCCTATTAAGTGATAGTTTGATAAAATTCAATGCCCCTTCCAACCCCGAGTTCACAGCAACCTATGCTGAAATGTTCACAGAGATGCTGTACAGCCATGTAAATGGCTGTGTAGAGCTGCTGTATCTGCTAGAACTATGCCCAAAACAAACTACACTGGTGGAATTTTAACCGTAATGGGGAAAAAAAAGTCATGGCTAAACTCGGGAAGAGAAACTCACATAATGATAGGAGGTCTCTAATTAAACTAAACAGGAAATTAAGATGACTTAAGTCCAACAATGCCAGTAATGAGGTCCAGATAGCCTCACAGACTATGGATAACCTCAGGGTCTTCTACAGCTATGTCAAAAACCTCAAAGACAGCACACATTAGTGTGCCTAACTGGTCTTCAGTAGTCCCACTGTCATTGAGCAGAGATACATAGCAAATTTGTTGGCTGACAGATTCAACCCAAACTTCTTATAGCGAATTTGTTGGCTGACAGATTCAACCTAAACTTCTTATAAGTAGGGGCATGGTATCAAAGTTCAGTGAAGTCAGTGCCACTTTATTTTGCCTTTATCAGACCCATCATTGAGTATAATGCACCCTTTGGCATTGTACCTGACCAGAGATATCCAACAGTTGGAATGTCCACAAAGGTTGCTTACCAAGAGAGTCCAAGATATAAACACATTGTCCTATACAGATCACCTTTAAAATCCTATCTCTGCAATCTGTCTCCTACAGGATACTGAGAGGCGATCTATACATGGCATACAAAGCATCCTCAGATCCAGCTCTGATGCACCTTTTGCACATCCACAAAACAAACAGAATCAGGCCCACTTGATCCAAGGATTTAAATTTTGCTTGTGACATAAATAAGACATGCTGGTGAGACAGATTTGTGCTTCAGAGGATCCCCATGCTCTGGAGCAGGTTGCCCATCCATGTAAAGCAGTGTCAATCCCTAACCCTATTTAAGCATAACTTTGACCAGTGGATGGGAAATCGGAAATTCATCCCAGGTCTGGCCCCCATGTGTCTTATAGAAGAAGACAGTAATGGCCAAACTAACATACCCTCCCCCACATAACCTCTAGAAGCTTCCTAACTTACATACCCCCCCCCCCAGTAATCACCCATGGTACATAGGGACACAGTTGGGTTGAGTTACTTGACTAAGCTTATAAAGGCCATGGTGGTCATTAGTCTAGTATATACCTATGAACCTATATATATATATATATATATATATATATATATATATATATATATATACATATATATACATGGGTCTACTTCAGAAGATCGACAGACCATTTGATCGAAATTCATTTGGTCGACGGCTCATTTGGTTGACAACCAGTATTCAAGGCACTTAACAGGGATTTGCCCCCCTCTCCAATGTTGTGCGACCCTGGAGTTGATCTATATAGTTAGGGGTGTGTGGGGGGGCACAGTCCCCCACAATGTGGGGTGTGGGGGGCGAAGCCCCCACCTATTTTCGTTTAAAATGTGTAGTTCTTGTATTTTCATGCTTTTAAATGCAAATAGGTGGGGTGCTTAGCCCCCCACACCCCCCTAACTATATATATCAACTCCAGGGTCATAGAACATTGGGGAGGGGGGCAAATCCCTGTTAAGTGCCTTGAATACTAGCTGTCGACCAAATGAATGTCGATCAAATGGTCTGTCGATACTCTGAAGTAGACCCATATATATATATATATATATATATATATATATATATATATATATATATATATATATTACTAGTTGTCTCAGAGTAAGGTCAGCAAGCTTTGATTTAGTATTATGTTCACAGTATTCACATTGTCAGTCTTCCTATGTCAGGGATTACGCTTCTCTTTAGCATTTCAGCAGAAACCCTACTGTTCATGAAGGCAGAGTGGTCATATCTCAGGAGAAGAAAGGCACCTGTGTAAAGGATCACATTGAGCTCTTTATTTTTAATAACTTATTAATTAATTAATTGGAAAAGAAAAAGAGGTTCTAAGACTGAGCCATGGAGAACTGCAATAGTGAGGGTGGTAGAACTGTGCAAAGAAGATGGTCCTTTTACAATGACTGAACTGTTCTGCAGACATTTAGAAAAATAACAGATGTTGGAGGTATGACAGGCATATTTTAGGAGTTCATCTACAAGTAGGTAGTGCAAAACTATGTCAAATGATTTGACTGCATCAGTAAACAAGGAACTAGTTATCTTATCCTTGGTGACATGTTTGTAATAAGACCTAATGGAGTCAAGTAATACTGAGCATGTAGTCTGGTCTGTAGTTAGAGCGGCTGCAGGGATTTCAGTGATTTATCAGTAACCTTTTACCTTACAGAGTGGGTGCATAGTCATTAGAAACTAACTTTTTCAGTGTATTGTGTTTTGGTAGGTTGTTTTAAGTTATTCTATTTATAACCTCCTTTGTCTCGTTTCATTCACCGCTCCTGATTCCTTTATAAATGCATGCACTGATTTGTGTCTCTCGGCCAGTCTGCACTAGTACTTGTGCATGTTTGCCTCTTGCTATTTTTTCCCTTAGTGACAGAAAGCTGTTTTAAATGCTATGTTGTTGTGTTTTTCTGGTGTTACACCTGATCCCCAGTATATCTGTCATAGTTCATCCATTCTTTTGGGAATCTAGCATATTTTCTTCCCAAATATAAAGTTTAGGCTGTCAAAGTGAATATTTTCTCATATCTGATAATCTAGTGTATTCCAAGCAGTAAATACGCAGTATAAATTAAGAAGCATTTATCTGAGTAGCTGGTAATGCATTTTCCTTTTCTTTGTTCCAAGTAACAAAATGAGCAACATTTTTAATTCCTTGGCATCCAGTTGCCTCAGCCTTATGACTGCAAACTAAAGAATATATGCATTAATTAATTGCATGTTTATGACCTCTCCACTAAGTATATGACTTGTCCGTTCACTGTTATGTCCTAAAATGGCAGCTGTCATAATTTGATCTGCACTTGCCAGTAAGTTCATCTGTTGTCTGAATACATGGAACAAGTACAGATATTTTTAGAAAGTTTTTTTTTATCTTTAACAGAGATTCATATATATTCTTAATATAGTAATCAAGGAGAGGTGGAGTTTGCAGAGTGCTTAGCATCATAATACAAGTATGACAGACGGGATGGACCCAAGAACTCCAGACATAATTGGCTAGAGAACTGACCTTTCATTTAGCAGAAATGATCAATAAAGCATTGTACCTCAAGACTAATCAATACCCCATGGACTAGCATTTAGAAAGGTTTCTCTGTCTTAATCTGGGCATTTTTGGTCAGTAAGCGTCAGCACATTAGTAAATGTTTGCAAGATGGAAAATAGAGCTGCAGTTAATGATAGTTTAGCAGCTTAAGAGAATACATAGTAGACTGTCAAAGGTGTCTGTTGTGAAAACACTGCCTTTAATTTAAAACTTGGGTTGGACAATTTTGTGCATTGTAGCAGGAGATGAATAAAATACAAAACGGCCAGTGTGGACAGGACAAAAGGGTTGTAATTACCAGATGAAATTCCACAATGTTTTATTTAAACAATTCTGCAATTCAGGCAACAAAACAACTTAAAGTCTGAAACTATTGGTTTTGCAAAATATGAGGAATACTGAACTGAAGCAAGCTCCATTGGTATAGTGGGATAAAGCCTTGATGACAACACATGTGACCTGAGTTCAAATAGGATCTTGGGCGTTTGCTGGAGCTAGCATGGAAGAAGGCAGAAATGATGTGGATGTGCAGGCTCATCTCTTTTCAGGGGGAGAGGTGGTGATGCATGTTTGGGCACACATTCTCGAGAAGAATCCTTTATGGAGATGGGTATTCAAGCGGGAATGATGACTTCAAGGGGGGCTTAACTTGACACACATGTTCAAAGCACATACACCCTTCACTGTGGGGTTTTCACACACTCACAAGCGCGGTTTCTTTCTGTGTGTGTGTGTGTGTGTGTGTGTGTGTGTGTGTGTGTGTGTGTGTGTGTGTGTGTAAAGAGAGAAAGGGAGATGGCCTCTGAGATCACACCAAAGCAGAGTAAAGGAAGAAGAAGAATTTCTTACTTGTGAATTTGGTGTGATGTTGAAGGTAGTATATTTACTGATTAGGGGATGGGACAATGCCTCCACTTTAGGGAGGGGGTGCAGTGGGGGAGCATATCCCCTGAAAAAAAATTATATTCAAATGTGTATTTGTTTACTGAACCATGATAGTCTCTTGGGCAGCAGTCAGATGGGGTGGATACACTTTAATCAATTTGGGGAAAAAAGGCAGATGTTCATCGTGCATACAGCTGCAGTCATAACAGATGGGTTCTCCTGCCGTCAGGCGGGTCCTCGGTCGGCCGAATTCCAAAGTCTAGGTCCGGCGTCGGTTGTCATCGCTTCTTCCCTGACGTCAGTGCGACAGGGGTATAAAAGAACCAGCCAACGCCATTTTCTTCAGTCTTTCTTGCCGCGCGGTGCCAGAAGCAGAAGCAGTTCGCAAGTGCCGGTCGGCCAGCTCCTGAGATTACGAAAACTTTGGAACCGAAGTCTTCTTAAAAGCTAAGTACCCCGTTGGGGAAACTTTTTCTTGCCTCAGACCGATGTCAGACAAAGTTAATAATTGTATTTCTCGTGGGAAGCAAATACCGCATAAGGATTTCCATTCCCACTGTATACCTTGTTTAGGCCCAGACCACGACGTCTCGGTCTGTCGCTTTTGTGCAACATTCAACAAACGCACTATTAAGCGTCGGGCGGAGTTCGCCCAGCATTATTTTGGGAAAGCATTTAACTATACTGTGTCGTCGGATACTCCGACTCCGGTTTTGTCTAAAAAACGCAAAGACAAGGACAGACACTCGAGGTCCGCGGCCTCTACCGACACCACGCCTAAGCCGACTACACATGGTCCGGTTCTCAGCGAGGCGCCTACGCAGACCCTGATTACCGACGACACATCTTTGGCAGTGTCTCCTGTACCCGAGGTCGCAGGCTCCTCGGCCCACACCCTGACTACAGATACCGAAGCCACGCTTGGCGCTGAAACACAGAATGTGGACAGGTCCACCTCCACTCAAGGTGTCTTCAGACCTTCCTCTTCTTTCTCCATCAAGGCTTTCACCAAGTCTAAAGCTACCATGCACCCTAAGAGACCAGCTACACAGGGCCCATCTCCAGGCCCCATGCCTAAGAAACAGATGCTTAAAATGGCTGAGGATTTAATTACTCTAATCAGAGGTTCTCAGCCACCTCCGGACAAAAGACCCAGAGTGGAGGAAGATTCCCCCTCTTCTGATCAGGGCTCCATTATTTCAGAGCACTCTGATTATCAGGAACAGTCTTACTCCCCTTTTGAAGACTCGGATGCAGAGGAATCTATCCCTTCTGTATCCCCCCCTGAGGATTACTCATTTGGTGAAACTCTGCATACCTTAAGGGAACACTTCCACTGGGAAGGCCAGGATTATTCAGATTCCAAGAAAAGGCTCAGGGAATTTCTTTTGTTACCCCAGCACAGGCCTCTGGCTATACCTCCTGTCCTGGACATCCTAGATGATGTTTACTCGGAGGCCTGCCTTAACCCGGATTCTCTTCCTCCAGCTCCAGTTAAGCCTGACAGGTACTACAGGGTTTCTGACTCACACCAATTTCTATACAAAAACCATGCTGCTGACCTAGAAACCATCTCACAGGGGCCCAAGGGAGTTAAGGCCTCCATTGCCAAAAACCCATTGCCTTCCGAGAGAGATTCCAGATCCTTAGAAAGGTGGGGAAAAAAGGTATATACCTCGGCTACCTTATCCATGAGGGCTTTAAATTGTCAGTTTCATATGCTAAAATACCAACAGTTTCTGTTATCTCAATTGAAAAGTAAAATGTCACAACCTGAACAACCAGACATGAAGGAGTTGCAGGATTTGATGCTTAGTGCAGAACAAGTGGGTAAACATACCTTACAATGTGGTTTTGATGCTCTAGAGGCTTCATGTAGAGCTGCTGTTACAGGCTCAGTCATACGTAGGCATGCCTGGCTCAAGGAACAAGCCTTGCCTGATCATGTCAAAGCTAAATTACTAGACGCCCCTCTTCAAAAGGATGTACTATTTGGGGCAAATGCTGAGGAAGTATTACGGAATGTGGAGGAAAAGGCTAAATCAATGCAAACTGTGAAAGAATTTCTGCAGGTCCAACCCCCACGTTTTAGTAGAAATTGGCCTTCCAAAAACTGGTCCTTTCCTGCCACAGACAGACCCCAAAGAGGCAGATACAGGCGCCCGAGGGGCAGAGGACAAGCACAAGGCTCGTACAGAGGCAGACAATGGCAAGCTCCTACACAGAGGTGGTGAGGACAACTCGCAATCCTTCAGAAAGCAAAACCAATGACTTTCCCCTTTGCATGCCAACCAGGTCTCAAATGGCAGCCCCCTTAGGAGGAAAGCTGGCACTCTTCTCAAAAAATTGGCATACTGTCACAAAGGACAAATGGATCCTGGACATTATAAACAGAGGCTACAAATTCCATTTCCATACCCTTCCAAAAATGACAGGCATGCCAAACCTGCCACACAATCAAAGGGCAGAGGCACAAAAGCAAATTTCAGGTCTTATAAACATGAAAGCTATTCAAGAGGTACCTACACACGAACAAGGTCAAGGTTTTTATTCCAGGCTATTTCTGGTGCCAAGGAAGGGAAAAGATTGGAGACCGATTTTGGATCTTTCCATCCTAAACACATTCCTACTCGTACCAAAATTCAAGATGCTCACTCTACAGCAACTTCTTCCCATGCTGGGCAAGGAGTCTTGGCTGGTAACATTGGACCTCAAGGAGGCATACCTTCATGTCCCAGTCGGACAAAATTGCAGAAGATACCTCAGATTTCTTGCAGGTTCAACCCATTATCAATTCTCTGCATTGCCCTTTGGCTTATCTACTGCGCCCAGAGTATTCACAAAATGCCTGGCATCAGTAATTGCCTACTGCAGACTTCAAGGGATACAAATATACCCTTATCTGGACGACTGCCTGATCCAAGCGGACAGCAAGCACATTCTTCTGAAACATCTGGCTTATGTAATAATATTATTAAACTCTCTAGGATACACAGTCAACAAAGAGAAATCAAGACTAATACCCTCTCGGAAGATAATTTTCCTGGGTGCCAATTTGGACACAAACACCCAGATGGCCTACCTCACGCCAGAGAAGCAGGGGCAACTAATTCAATATTTCAGAATACTGGCAAATTGCACCGGGCTGACTGCAAGGAAAATCCTGCAGGCTCTGGGATTCATGGCATCTTGCATCTTACTAATCCCATGTGCAAAGCTGCATATGAGAAAACTACAATGGTACCTAAAAACATATGGTCTCAACACAGCCACAGTTTGGAAACAATAATACCATTAATTCCATGCCTGCAAAAGGAATTTCTGTGGTGGGCTCAAGCATGCCAAACAAACACAGGTCTTCCATTCAGCAAGCCTCAAGCAAATCAAGTCATCACAACAGATGCCTCGGACTACGCCTGGGGGGTGCACATGACAGACCGGTGCATTCAGGGCAAATGGACCCAAAAAGAAAAGCACCTTCACATCAATCAAAAAGAAATGCTAGCAGTGATAAATGCTATTATAGCTTTCAACGACCTTCTACAACCAGGTCAGCTATTGATAAGAACAGACAACACCACAGTTGTGGTACATAAACAAGCAGGGAGGAACACATTCTTACCCCCTATGCAGACTGGCCATGTCACTTTGGAACATGGCCATCGACTTACAAATGGAACTACAAGCACAGTACTTGCCAGGCAAGGAAAACACACTGGCAGACAACCTAAGCAGGAATATGACAGATCCACACGAATGGAAGTTGCATCCAAAAGTTTTTACAGAAATAATCCAAGAATGGGGAAGGCCAGACATAGATCTCTTTGCCTCTCACAAAAATCATCAATTGACAAAATTCTGCTCAAGGATCTTTCATCCAAAGGCCTGGAGAGTGGACGCTCTCTCTTTCAGTTGGACATCAATGACAGTTTATGCCTTCCCACCTCTTCCTCTGCTGCCCAAAGTCCTATTGAAGACAAGAGCAGACAGACCAAATATGATCCTCATTGCTCCGGACTGGTCAAGGCAACACTGGTACCCACTCCTGAGGAGCCTGACGCATTCCCCACCATGGACCCTGCCTCTAATTCCTCTTCTTCTAACTCAGCACAGCTTCAAAACTCTTCACAGTCAGCTGAAAACACTCAATCTAGCCGCACGGAAGATTCCTTAGCATCGCAGCAGGCCCTGCTCTCCAAGGAGGTGCAGGATGTCATTTTGGAGGCCAGAAGGCCA
>NC_056737.1:416114082-416254082 GCF_019279795.1 Protopterus annectens | reverse complement strand
CACAGTAAGACGCTGTCCAATTTGATTCTCAGCTAGAGCGTCCTCTGCGTGGAGACATGCGTGAATGGGCATACCTTCGTTGAAGGTTGTGTGTCAGGCCTGGCAAGCCAGTACGTAAAAATCAACTGCCAATCATTAGCGGACTGGAGTTCCGCTGTGGCGACCCCTAACCGGGAAAAGCCGAAAGACACAAACACCCATTTGCTTACCCAGTATTTCTGACAGAGTTTTCTTTGTGGAATTTTTAAAGTATACCAACTCATTGCACTCCATAAACGTATGGTCCTAGTAACCTGTTTCTTCCCTTTCATAGTTTCATAGGTATTTACTGGGCTAACGACCACAGGGGCCTTTTTAGGTTTACCCATGCATCTCAAATATATTTCAAGTTTTCGTATCCTTGACAAGTGTAAGCCTAGGCTTGAGAGATGAAACTTTTTCAAGCAGGGGTCTGGGAGAGGAACCATTTACAGGCTGCCTGTGTCCATTAGAGACATTGGTGCCAAACCAGGGATAAATTTCCTTTTCCTATCCAATTGTCCAAGTTGCACTTGAATAGGGTTAGGGAGGAGCTCTGCTTCACATGGTTGGGGAGCCTGTTCCAGAGAAGGGTAGTCTCTAGGTTATATACCATCTCTCCAGCAGGTCCTATTTATAGCAGAAGCAAGGCTTAAGTCTTAGAATGGGCAGTTCTGGTGCTGTTTGATGTTCTTCATCTCACATTGCTGCAGTCATAACCTGTGGGTAGTCCGCTGTCCTCGGTCGGCCCGAATACCAAAGTGTTAGGCTGGCGTCGGTCATGGTCGCTCAGATCTGACGTAAGTACGCCGTGGTACTAAAGCGCATGACCGACGTCATATCCCCAGTCTTTTTTGCCGCATGGTCCGAAGCAGAAGCAGCGTTTGCAAGTGCCATTCGGCATTCTGAAATTTTCGAATTCTGAGTTTCAGACCGAAAACCTAGTTGGGCTAAGTACCCCGTTGGGGAATATTTTTGTGTTTTCTTGCCTTAGTTAATTCCGGATGTCAGAAAAAGTGAATAATTGTATTTCTTGTGGGAAACAGATACCTCATAGGGATTACCACTCTCTTTGTATTCCTTGCTTGGGGCCTGAGCACGACGTGGTCGGGTGTCGCTTTTGTGCTAGGTTTAATAAGCGCACCATTAAACGTAGGTTAGATTGTGCTAGGCTTGTCTTCGGTAAGCGGTGTAATTACAATATGCCGTCGGATCCTCCGACGCCCGCTACCGCTAAGAAGCGTAAGGATAAATCGCTCAAGTCCAAGCAAGATGAGTCGTCCGTTCCGGACGCTAGTTCTTTAGAAACTATGGTGGAATCTGTTGAACCAGCCGAGGTTTCAGTTGAGTCTCAAGGGGAGCCTTTAGTTTTGCAAGATGTGGCCTCTCAGGAGTTGGGTCAGGCTGAGGGGGCCTCTCAGCTTGCTGTTCTCCCTTCTTTACATAAGGTGGTTAGGCCTTCTCCTTCTGTCTCTAAGGCACCTTCCAAGGCCAGGCCTGGTTTGTCTGCCTCTGGCGTCAGTCCTAGTTCTGCAGGTTCTGTACCTAAAAAATACATGCTTAAAATGGCAGAAGATTTGATTTCCTTGATCAGAGGTTCTATGCCCCCTCCGGATAAGAGGCCCAGGGTGGAGCCAGAGGTGGAAGGATTGGAACATTCTTCAGATTATTCAGAGTCTTCGGCTGAAGACATTCAGGATTTTCCCCCTTATTCTGATTCTGACGCAGAGGATTCTATCCCTTCTGCTTCCCCTCCAGAGGATTTTTCTTTTTCAGAGACCCTGCATTCTATGAGGGAGCATTTTAAATGGGAAGGTCAGGATTTCTCAGATTCCCGTAAGAGGCTTAGGGAATTCTTGTTTTTACCACAGCATAGGCCCTTGGCTATACCTCCTGTTTTGGATGTTGTTCAAGATGTTTTCTCTGAGGCTTCCCTTAATCCAGACTCTTTGCCTCCTGCCCCGGTTAAGCCAGACAGGTATTACAGAGTGCCTGAGGCGCATAAGTATTTGTATAAGAGCCCAAGGGCTGACCCAGAAACTATTAGCCAGGGACCTAAGGGTCTCAGGGCTTCTGTTGTAAAAAACCCAGTTCCTGTAGATAAGGATTCTAGGGCCTTGGACAGGTGGGGAAAAAAAGTGTATACCTCTTCCACTCTTGCAATGAGGGCTTTGAATTGTCAGTTTCATATGCTGAAGTACCAGAATTTTCTCCTTACTCAATTAAAATCTAAGGTAGATGCTTTAGCAGAGGGCATTGAGTGTAAGGAATTACAGGATTTGGTTCATGCCTCTGATCAGGTGGGTAGGCATTCTTTGCAGTGTGGTTTTGATGCTTTACAGGCTTCTTCCAGGGTGGCTGCCACTGGATCAGTTATTCGTAGACACGCCTGGCTTAAAGATCAGAACTTGTCAGAGCATGTTAAAGCTCGAATTTTGGATGCTCCCCTTCAGCCTGAAGTTTTGTTTGGTTCTCCTGTGGAGTCAGTCCTGAAGAAAATGGAAGACAAAGCTAAGTCTATGCAGACCGTTAAGGATTTTTTACAGGTGCAGCCCCCGAAGTTTAGCAGAAATTGGCCTACTAAGGGATGGGCTTACCCTTCTTCTGATTTACAGTCTAGGGGCAGATCTAGACGTGGTAGGGGCAGAGCGCAGACACAGGGTTCTTTCAGGCCTAGGACATGGAGTTCACCTGCACAGTCTACAAGTGAGGGCAGGGGTCAGTCCTTTCGTAAGCAGACCCAATGACCTGCATTTTCAGCTGCCCGATCCTTCCTGTCTGGCAGCTCCTCTGGGAGGAAAGTTGGCTCTTTTCAGACAAAATTGGATTTTAGTCACCCAGGACAAATGGGTGTTGGACATTATAAGCCGAGGCTACAAGTTTTATTTCCACACATTGCCTCCTTTCAAAGGCATGCCAGATGTTCCTCCTCAGCAAAAGGTGGAGGCTCACAAGCAGATTTCTTTACTTCTACACATGGGGGCTATCCAGCAGGTCCCTCCATCAGAAGTGGGCCTAGGATTTTATTCTCGTCTGTTTCTTGTACCAAAGAAAGGGAACACTTGGAGGCCAATTCTGGATTTGTCTATTCTCAACACATACCTGGACATTCCAAAATTCAAAATGTTGACTTTGCAACAACTTCTGCCTCTGCTAGGCAAAGATCATTGGATGGTAACTCTGGATCTCAAAGAGGCTTATCTTCATATTCCTATCAGGCCCAGTTGCAGGAGATTCCTGCGTTTTCGGGCTGGGACTTTACATTATCAGTTCTCTGCATTGCCCTTTGGCTTATCTACTGCGCCCAGGGTGTTCACAAAGGTCCTGGCTCCGGTGATAGCCTTCTTAAGGTTAAGAGGAATACAAATTTATCCTTATTTGGACGATTGCCTGATTCTGGCTCAAGACAAAGACAAGCTACTTCACCATCTACAGTATGTTGTGGCAGTGCTAAGGTGCCTAGGGTGTTCTGTGAACGAAATAAAGTCCAGTCTAGTACCCCCTCAGGACATGTGCTTTCTGGGTGTGAGACTGAATACAGCCTCTCAGATGGCATTTTTGACCCCGGACAAGCAAAGAAATCTTTCCCTTTACTTTCACCAATTGTCTCTACGGTCCAGGCTGACTGCAAGGACAGTCCTTCAAGCCTTGGGGTTCATGGCATCTTGTATTCTGGTGCTTCCCAATGCCAAACTGCATATGAGGAAGTTACAATGGTATCTCAAAAGTGTATGGATGCAACACTGCCACGATTTGGACACTGTCATTCAGATAATACCTTGCATTCAAAAGGAATTTTTGTGGTGGGCTCAGGAATGTCACCTAAACAAGGGACTCTCTGTGACCCGACCAGAGGCAAGTCAGATCTTAACGACAGATGCCTCAGACATGGCTTGGGGAGCACATCTCAATGGAAAATGGGTTCAAGACATGTGGCCTGCCAGACTTCAACATTTGCATATCAACATGAAGGCGATGTTAGCAGTCCGATTTGCTTTGATGGCTTTCAAGGATCTACTTCACCCAGGACAAGTGTTGATTCAAACAGACAACACAACTGTCATGTGGTACATCAACAAGCAAGGGGGAACTCATTCGTACCCTCTTTGCAGACAAGCCATGATTTTATGGGAGACTGCTTTCAGTTTGCACCTCACTCTTCAGGCAAGGTTTCTGCCAGGAGCACAGAACTCCTTAGCGGATGTTTTGAGCAGACAGATGGTGGATCCCCACGAGTGGAAATTGGATCCTCAGGTATTTCGACAGTTGACAGTGATTTGGGGGACTCCAGACATAGATCTGTTCGCTTCTCCACTAAATTTCCAGCTGCCAAAGTTTTGCACAAAGCTGTTTCATCCAAAAGCTTGGAAAGTGGATGCTCTATCATTCAGTTGGAGCAATCTTCACGTCTGTGCCTTTCCTCCTCTGCCTCTCCTTCCCAAGGTGCTCTTGAAGATCAGACAGGACAAGCCTTCCATGATTCTAATAGCTCCGGATTGGCCACGTCAGCACTGGTACCCTCTGCTGAGGAGTTTAGTTCGGGAGCCTCCTTGGCCTTTGCCACCAGTTCCACACCTTTTGTCCCAGGCGGGCAATCACTTACTCAATATCAGGATACAGTCCCTGCATCTGACAGCCTGGCATATTCTGTTCTAGACCCTGGAGGGTCACAGCTTCCTCAACAAGTTTTGAATGTTATTTTGGAGGCCAGACGGCCTAGTACAAGGAAGGTTTATGCTGATAAATGGAGGAGATTTTTTCTTTGGAGCAAAGCAAAAAGCTTTGATGTTTCAGTACCTAATTTGTGTGTTTCACTTCAGTATCTGACAGAATTATTGGACAAAGGTTTGTCTTTCTCCTTTGTTAAAGTTCATGCTGCAGCCATTTCTGCTCACTATGACTGTGATCCACCATTGTTTTCGCATCCTTTGTTTAAGCAGTTTCTTAGAGGGGCAAAGAACATAAGACCCCCACGTAGAGCTCCTACTCCTTCCTGGGATCTCAATTTTGTGTTGGAAAAGCTCACTTTACCTCCTTTTGAACCTGCAGCTACATCTGAGTTAAAGTTTCTGTCTTGGAAGACTGCTTTTTTGTTGGCTATTACGTCTGCTAGAAGAGTATCTGAATTACAGGCTCTAATGGCTGTTGAACCCTTCCTGATTTTTCATAAGGATAGGGTATCCCTGCGTACTAATCCTACTTTTATGCCTAAGGTTGTTTCCAATGTGGCCTTGAACCAATCTATTCATTTGCCTACATTTTATGCTGACCCCCAAAATAAAGGGGAGAAAATTTTGCACTCTTTGGATATTCACAGGCAGTTGCGTTATTATTTGAGCAGAACTAAAGGGTTCAGACAATCTCAACAGTTGTTTATTTCTTTTGCTTTGGGTTCTCAGGGGAAACCTGTTTCTAAGCAAACTATTTCTAAGTGGATTGGCCATTGTATTGCTTTTTGTTATTCTCATCATGGTAAGGAGGTTCCGGCTGGAATCAGACCTCATTCCACTAGGGCTACTGCCACTTCTACTGCTTTTTTAAGGGGTGTAGCTACTAAAGATATTCTGGAAGCAGCTACTTGGAGTTCAGTGCACACTTTTTCTAAACATTATCATCTCCCTCTTTACTCCAAGTCTAGGGCTGGATTTGCTACTGCAGTTTTACAGGGCATGTTAGCAGCTCCCAATGCTTTCTGATTTTACCAACCTCCCTTTACCTTTGCTTTGGGATTCTACCCACAGGTTATGACTGCAGCAATGTGAGATGACGAACATAGTACAGTTTTGTACCTACCATAAATGTAGATGTTCAAAGATCCACATTGCTGCAGTCCAATTTACCCTCCCTCCTTCCCCACTGTAGTTTGGGTTGGTTGTGTGGTTTGGGTTGTAGATACTGTTTGTACCTGGGTGGTTGGATGTTTTTTTATGTTTTTTGGCTATGGCCTTTCTTTTTAGGGCCTTCTGACATCTGGGGCAAGAAAAGACTGAGGATATGACGTCGGTCATGCGCTTTAGTACCACGGCGTACTTACGTCAGATCTGAGCGACCATGACCGACGCCAGCCTAACACTTTGGTATTCGGGCCGACTGAGGACAGCGGACTACCCACAGGTTATGACTGCAGCAATGTGGATCTTCGAACATCTACATTTATGGTAGGTACAAAACTGTACTTTTTGCAGATATGCAGGAGGTCCATCATGAGGTCTGACAATGCCTTGCATGCTAGGGCTAGATCTCCCCTCAACAGCCTGTGGGAGACAGAATAAAAGATTAAGGCCTTGAGGCTGTCTGCATAGGACATGTTACTTATGCCCTGTATTCTTCTAGTGAGGAATGTTCCAATTATTGGATGTGCCTGGCTATGTATGTACCAAAAAGGGCACTGTACTCTGATAGATCTGATGAATGTCAAATAAAGTGAATCTGTGACATCCTTGGACCTAGATGCCATACCTTTGTTTATAAATTGCAAAACATAGAATGATTTTCTCACTATTGTAGACGCATGATGTTCAAAGTCTAGATTATTGTCTATGTGTGTCCCAAAGTCCCTGACTGCTGGGTTAACTCAGGGGTGTGTTGTCAATATGATATTTACCAGGGTGGATGACTTCCTGAAGGATACTGTCATGCATTTCATGGTATTTAGTTTTAGTCCATGTCTCTTACACCAGTTTTGTCCATGTCAGCCCTTCCTGGACAACATTTGTGTCAGCGAGTGATTCTATGACTGCTCCTAATTTGCAATCATTTGCAAATTTAGTCTGCCAGAGACCATTGACGTTGGGATTGATTTCAGAGAAGTAAATGCCAGAAAGGAGCGGTCCCAGGACTGAAGCCTGAGGAAATAAGCTTGTGACTGGCCTCTTTATAAAGGAGGACTCCACAATTCTTATTTTCTGAGTCCTGTCTGTGAACCAGCTTGCTGTCCTTCAGGTGACATAAGTGCTTATATCTAACCTCTTAAGTTTGTCAACAATGCCTGAGTGGGGTATTGTGTCACACGCCTTAGCCAGGTCAAGGCAGTGTGAACCATTTTGCCCTCAACCATTGCTTTTGTGACCTTCTCAAAGAAGTCCACCAGGATGAGTAAACATGACTTGTCCTTGATTAAACCAAACTGGGTTAGGTCCAGTGTCTGGAGGTTTCCTATGTCATTCTTGATCATGTCCATGATAGTTCTTTCAATGACTTTGCATACGAGACTAGTGAAATTTATGGATCTGTAGTTTTCAGGGTCTGTAGATGGCTCACCTTTGTGTAGAGGGATTACTGTTGCTGTTCTCCATTCGCGAGACACAAAAGCCTGTTTGGCAGCTACAGTTAAATAACAATTCCAAATGGCCTGATAGGTAATTTTTCATGCTATTTAGAATGCATCCTAGGATATTGTCTGGGCCCATCGATACAGTGTCCTTGGCCTTAAAATGAGCATTAAGGACCTGTTCTCTAGTGATAGTAGGAGGAGTTATATTTGATGGTATTTCATGAGGGAATATTGGGCAGGTAAAGTTGGAGGTAAATTTGTAGGCCAGTAGGTCTGCTATATCTTCTGGCTCAGTATAGGTGGCTCCATTAACAGTGTGCTCTACACACCGTTGTGTATTGCCTCTGAAGTTGTGGACATAGCTGAAAAATATCTTCTGGTTGTCATTGGCCTGAGACACCAAATTTACCACAAATTTGGCTTTGGTAGAGTTTATTTGTCCTCTGAGGAGTTTTAGTTTAAAAAGAGTGCTTTTATGCTGCTGGGTGCTGCACCTCCCAGTTTTTGACATGATGTTCTTCTTTCTGTTATACAGCCTATTGACAATGTGATTCCATCAGGGTAGCTTTTTTTTATTTTATTTTTCTTCTTGGTGGGTACAGCTCCCTCTATGCAGCTGTTAACATGCTTGTATAGGGATTCTCTGAACAGGTCTACATAGGTGCCGGTGTTCTCAGGGTTTATGAGGGCGTGAAGTTTTGCCAGGTTATCACTTAATAGGAGGAAGTTAGCCTTAGAGTAGTTCCTGAGTATTGCAGGGTAAGCTGCGGTTCCAGGTTTTATTTTCACTTCAAAGGAGGCCATTTTGTGGTCTGACCTTACCAGAGAAGACATTACACTCGGGGGTGTGCAGCACTCTCCCATATTAGTGAGGACCATCCAGTATGGTTACACCCCTGTTTGGTGTATTGACAGTCTGGGCCAGGGAGTTTGTTTACAAAATCCAGGAATCTCTGCACCTATGTATTTGGTGTCCTATATGATTACCACTTGATAGTGGAGTAATTAAAGTCACCTATGAATATTGTATTGGGTTGGACTTGAACGAGGAGAAGCTCAAGTGCATTGTCATGTTTGACCAGCCTTGAGGTACATTTATTTCTGATGTAAATCGAGATGCCTCCACATTTAGTCCCTGTGTGTGTAGTAGATGGTCTAAATGTGTGGAAGGCATTATAGCCTTGCACTGCTGGTGTGCTTGCCACAGCTTTAAATCATATCTCAGTGACTGCAAATACGTCAGCATTCTCTAGGGTGAAGAGAGCTTTTAGGAAGTGTAGTCTTTTGTTTAGTCTCCTAGCACTAAGCAGTAATACCTTTAGATTTTTTTAGTTTTGATTTCCTATGTTTGAAATACTTTTAGTTCGGCATTGTCTAAAAAAGGTACTATGGTGGAAGACGGTGTTTTTAGCTAATATTTGAAAGCCTAGAGGGGAGAAATGCAGACCTTCCTTGGCAAAACAGCATGGTCTGTTTACCATCTCCTTCTATGCTGACAGATACTACACCCTCGTAGAATGGCACCAGAAACTTAGATAGTTATTAAAGTCAGTCATCTTATGTTCATATTAAGGCATCATCCTTGGAGTTCCTTGATGTCTGTTGTCATATAGTCTGGGGAAGTACATCTCAGGTAATTTTCACCCACATGGTCTATGACTGAGTCATACTGGTACTCATGGTCCAATTTCCTGAGTGCGTGTGTAATGAGGAGGATCCTGGCCCCTGATAAGCAGCTGACTACTCAGCCTGGTGAGAGGGACATTAGTGTCTCATACAATGGAGTCCCCATTGACCAGAATGTTGGATTATGTAGTGGCTTGCCTTATGGGCTTAGAATAGAGCCTTCATGAGATGTGGCTGTATGTGTTAATGTGAGTGTTGTTTTGAAAGAGTGCCTTTGGAGATGCTGTGGGTATTTGTTACGTGTACTTCATCTAGGAGTTCTTTGGGCTTTGGTAAGATTACATTTAAGCGCTTTAGCAGATGTGGGTCTATGTGTTTGCTTTGAACTGTGTGTGATGGGTGCAATGGTGCAATGTGTGTGCTACTAATAACCTGATTGACATTAGGAGTGCTTTTATGTGAGAGCTTAGTTTCCAGTGACATTGTGTAAATGCACCTGTCACATACCATATCAGTTTGTTTGAGAATTAACTAGTCCTCTGTAAACATGAGACAATTTTTGCATTGACTCAGGATGTCCAGGTCTACCAAGCTGGTAACAGAAACAGAGGGAAAGTTCACATCCATGGCAACAGGCCATTTTTTATTGATTAGACTTATAATGTCATGAGTAGCTGGTTTGCAACTGTGGGGGCAGTACTTGTCACTGCAAACTAATTACCCCATGTGCAACTAGGTGTTGGTGAAATTTCAGGGATGCTTTTTTAGGAAAAATGTCAGCTGAAGGTATCTGCATCTGTACAGGGCACTGCCAAATACTTGAGGGGGAAATTGATAACTAGACCCTTATGATTTATGGATGAAGTATTTAGTGAGATATTCTCATGTTAGGTTAGAAAGAAGCAAATGAAACATTACTTATTCAAAGGAAAGAACAGAACAGCACCAGGGTGGGAGGCTGGAAAATTTAATTTGTGTGTGACTCAGAAGAGATGCAGCTGTGGTCTCTTTCCTATTTTCTGTATGCAATTAAAAGCAGAATACATGTAAAATACAGTTTAAAAAATAAGGTTTATATTAGTTCGCCGAAATTTATTTTCAGCAAACACATATTCATCGACCCCTATTCTCATACTTTGTATTCCATCATTCTCTCATTCTATTTGCTAACCAGCTACTCAACATTGCCCTTTTCTCCACTGTAGTGCGATCTTGGAGTTGTTATATATAGTTGGGGGGGGGGGTGGAGCCCCTCACTTGGGTGGGTTTGATTTAGCTAGGTGTGGGTCCGTTGTGCAGCAGGGCAAGTATTTTTTTGCCCTTGGATTATTCAGTGAATTGCCAAAGTGATTTTCACTGAATAGAGGTCAATGAATATGTGTTTGCTGAAAATTAATTTTGGTGAATTAATATAGAGCCAAAAAACAAACTGCAGTATAAAAAAACAGAAGGTGAGAATGAAGCAATACAAATTATGAAACAAACTAACCTTTCTCTAACAGTAATTTGTGGCACAGTCTGAGCGAGCTTTTTCAGTAATCCTTGAAATGTTTTATTTTACCTCTTAAACAGAAGGTTTAGTTCCTAGCTCCACCATCAATTCACAGGTAATTAACCTTAATTGACCTGTTCTAATTTCCATGCGACTCATAAGAGACACAACTGTAGTCTCTTTCCTAGTTTAAATATGCAGTTAATAGGAGAAGAGATGTAAAACACAGTATAAAGAAGATAAACTACAATATACAAAATAGAAGAAGACAGTGAAGCAATACAAAATACCTTTCCATCACAGTAATCTGTGACAGTCTGAGTGAGCTTTCCACTAAAGCCACACCTCCAGCATTTGGCATCTACCTGAAAAAAATATGTTGGAGTCTGTGTGTGGTATAAAATATGTATGCTAACACTTTCAAATAAAAATCTTAAATCTTCTAGACTTTATTGTATATTTGGGAGCCATACATATGTCCTCCCATTGTTTCCTTGTGAATTGCTTATTCAGTCTTTTTCCCAGTATTTTCTAACCTCCTCTGATTGATTCTTATAGTTATCATGCAATATTTTATATGCCGTACTAATTATCCTTTTTTTTGTAAGAGCAGCTTTTGTTGTAGATTCAACCAAAATCTCTATCAGGGCAGGTCTTTCACTTATTATTCCCTTATCCCATTCTATTTACCTGTAATCTGATATCATTCCTTGATGGGGAAGGCAGTCTACAGCCTGTGGTCCATATCTCTTCTTGACCTCTTCCCATTCTGTTAACTTTCCCTCTTTAGTTATTTGCTCCCAGTACCTTGGTTACTTTTCCAATTTTCTCCAGTAAATTCCAGCCTTCTGTTGCCTATTCTCTGTACCGCTAATTGCAGTCATCCCTGTGGTCAAAATGTCCTTTATGCATTCTCTTGGTTTAATTCTTAAAATACTCTCTGCAAGTATAAAATATATATAATACTATAAAATTCTATATAATAGAATTTACTGTTCTGTATGGATTTTGTTATTCTCCAAAGGATCTGCATCTAAAATCTCACTCTCTCTCCATATTTCTTGATTTTCCTCCTGCTTCATCATTTACCCTGTTCAACCACAGCCTAATTACAGGCTTCATTCCAGCAGAGTGGAGAACTAACATTGCCATTCCCTAGCACAAAGGTGGTGCCACTACTGACCCAGGAAACTATCGCCCAATTAGCTTGACAAGTCTGATCTGTAAAGCAATGGAGCGTTTTATCATGGATCTCATAAACAAGGACATAGGCAATCTCCAAGCACTCAACTCCAGCCAATTCGGATTAGTTAGGGGCAGAGTTTGCCTACTGAACCTAGTTGACTTCTTTGAGACTGTCATCAAGGCCCTGGATGAGGGAAAGTCTGTACATACAGCTTACCTTCACCTGGCCAAAGCCTTTGACACAATCCCCCACTCGGGCATCATCGAAAAGCTAACACAACTTGGTGTTAATCCCTATCTCATCAGATGGATGGCCAACTGGCTCACAGATAGGACCCACAAGGTCAAAATAGGTGCCACCACCTCCAACAGCAGACCTGTCACTAGTGGTGTTCCCCAGGTATCTGTCCTGGGACTCCTTCTGTTTGACATCTAATTCTCAGAGTTCCAGGCAAAGACAGAGGACATATGGCTGACCAAGTTTGTGGATGACTGGTAAGTTGGGTGCTGTCATATCCCCAAATGATGTTAACATACTGCAAGAGAGTCTCACAGCTACAAATAACTGATGCCAAAGTCATGGCCTTAAGTTAAATGCAAAAAACGTATTATCATACCATTTGGCAAAAACATGGCCTCTACTGATTACCACATTAATGGCAACCCCCTACCCACACAACCTGTGGTGAGAGACCTGGGTACTCAGGTTGACAACAATCTCACATTCGACCATCATGTGGCGGCAGTGGTCAGAAAAGCCTTTTACTTGGCTCATCTCATAGGTAAAGGGATTGCATCCAGAAAAAAGGAGGTTATTACCTCTCTGTAGTCCTCCCTCATTAGACCCATAATTGAGCAGGTTATTACCTCTCTGTAGTCCTCCCTCATTAGACCCATAATTGAGCATAACTCCCCATTTGGTATGTATCTCTCCATAAACCTGCACCAACTGGAAAGGCCACAGAAATAAATCACAAAGAGAATCCATGGCCTCCCAACACCTGTCCTATGCGGACAGGCTCAAATCACTATCACTTTACTCAATATCTTATAGATTGCTCAGAGGTGATCTGTGTCTCGCCTACAAGGCAATATCAGACTGTGCCATACTAGAGATACTCCATATCCGTAAGTCTAACTCCTTGTCCATTACCCACTCAAGAGGTCTAAGTCTAATATGTGACATCAACAAAACCTGCTGGAGAGACCGGTTTGTCTCCCAGAGGCTGCCCTGTCTCTGGAATAGACTTCCCACGCATGGCAAACCGAGTACCTCTCTGACCCTCTTAAAGTGCAACCTTGATGAGTGGATGGAAAACCACAGATTTGTCCCAGGGGTTCCACTTTTGTCCCTCACTGACAGGGGTGACAGGTACTGACTGAGGTTTCTTTTTTGGGGATAAACTCTTGGCTAGGCTTGTAATGGCCCCAGGGCCATTAGCCTAGTAACTCCCTATGATCTCTTTCCATTTTGAATTATAGCTTTCTGCTTGTGTTGTATATAAAGAGCATTAATTGTGTAGCTCTAAAATATCCCTTCATATCAGGTAATCCTAAACCACCTTGTTCTATTGGAAGGATCAGCTTAAACCACTTGACCCTTGCCCTCTTTCCCTCCCAGGTAAATTATTTCAACTCTTTATTAATTATTATCCACAACTTCTCTTCTGTTTGATACAAATATGCCTGACTTGTATAGAAAAACCAAATGGACTAAAAATGTTTTTACTGCTTGTATCTTGTTATATATAATCATAAACAGCAGCTTCCAGTTTCTCAGTTTTTGTACTTCATTTTATCATGTCCCCATAAATATGGGTATTGCTGAACCAATTCATGTGTGGGTACATAGTTTACAACTATAGCCTTTGTTTTAATCTTCATTTATGTTATATCCTGAAAAGACTTGAAACTCTCTCAAAAGTTTCACAACAATGAGATGTCCTTTTCTGGTTTTGTCAGGTACAAATCTTCTGCAAATAAAGCTAACTTTTCTTTATTACCATACCAATTATATCTTTGAATTTCTGAGTCCCTTAGTTTCTTTGCCGGTGGCTCTAAATATAAAGTAAATAAAGGGGAAAGAGGATACCTCTGCCTGGTTCCTCTGTTCAGACACAACTTGTCAGAGTATATCTATCAGTTTCTTATCTGTACCTGATTCTGCAGTCTGTGTGTACATGGCACAGGTGTAAAAATGATTGTCCAGAAGTTATAGACACAGTAAAATAACTTGCATGACAGACACTTAAATGTGAAGTTTTTGGTCTTCAGCTTGTTGTAAAGAAGGTTTCTAGATGTCACTCCGTTTTGAGATATTTGCATAACTGAGATTTATATAATTCAATAAATGTCAATTTCTCAAAGCAGGACTGCCAAAACGGCTGCATGTTGAATAAGAGAGTGACTGTAGCTATTCTAGAGTGGAAACAGAAAATCAGTAACTGCCTGGATGTCAAGAAAACAGAAATATAGAGCACCTGGAAAGAATTGGCTATAAAAAGTGAGGAAGAAACACAGGCTGGGTAAAGTTATACAGCTGTTCAGCAAAAGCAGTGCAACCTCCAGTAACCTACAGGAAGATAGAAGACAACTGCATACATACCTGGTTAAAATAAACAAAACACTGATGGAGTATATCAACACAAACAACAAAAGGTTGGAAAAATGGAAGAAGCTTTAAACGCACAGTATTTAGATGAGGTAATAAAGCTGCAAAAATCAGAGGCTGAAATGAAGAAAAAGCTGGCTGAATATGAGACTGTTCAGGAAGAGAGGATTGAAAAAATGATAGAATTAGAGGACTGAGCACATAGGGAAAACCTGAGATTTTCAGCTATACCAGAGAAGCTGGAAGGAGCAGACTGCATTAATTGCATGAAAGCACAAATAAGCAATTAGACTTGTATTCCACAGCAGGAATTGTTAGTTGAAAGGGCACATTGTGTGTATGCTCAAAACCTTTTATAAGAAAGCAGCCTAGACCTTTACTAGTAAAGATGCAATCCTACCAGCAGAAGGAGTTGATTCTGATAAATCTGCGGCAGAAGGACAAAATACTAAAAGTGGGAGACAGCAGAGTGTTTGTGGAGAATGATTACTTATTGTACACAAGACAGAAGAGGAGTAAAATTATTCCATTATTCAGGGAATGTCAAGATGCAGCTGTGAGATTCAGCTGCTTTAACTAGCTGTCTTTAAGGTATTTTTCCCTAGAGGGACAAAATCATTTTTTGATGAAGTACATGCCAAGGAGGAAATACAAAAGTCTGTCCCACAAAAAGTGAGCTGTGAAACAAGAGATTCTGCTTCTTGTTCTTCTGGTAATAAAAAAACACGGAGAGACTGTACCTGTGAAACCTTTGCACTGTTTCAGCAAAAATGGTTGGAGAGAAGGAAGGGACCACGAGAGTTGACTACAAGAACCGGGAGTACATTGAAAATGAAGCAGAGACCGGATTTGGGAGATGGAAATGAACAGTAGTAAAACCAGTAACTTAAAGTGGGATTACAGTGCATTACTTATACTTTTGAAATATGATGGAACAAGAAAATCTGGAAAATATTGGACTTTTTCAGAATTTGTTGAACTTGTGGTGGACTGTAAAGTTTATTCCCTACTTCATGTCATTAATGTTTGGAAAAATGCTTTGGGGAGGGGAAAGGAGGAGAGAAAGTTAAGTAAAGCAAACCTTTTTCTTAATAGTACTATTTCTGTGGTGTATGCTTTTCCTTGTGTGCTATTAAGTAACATTTACTCAGTTATTTTTAAGTGTAATGGGGATTGTAACTAAGTGCTGCTATTCTTTTTTTCCTTTCTTTCTCCATTCTCTCTTTCTTTTTCAGTTTTAAGAAATGTAGGCACTGTAATGTTAAAAAAAAGCCTGGTTAAAAGAGCATGACAGATGAAAAATTAACATGCTTCTCAATGTTACATGGAGAAATGACTTGATTAAGGAACTTAGGTTGATTTAAGTTTTAAGAGAAAGCAAGTAAATGAAAAACAATTTTGAATATTATGAGGCTTTTTTTCTAGAAAATTAATGTATGCTTAGTAGTAATTCTGTATCTGGGCCTCATGTGTCCATGGAAACAATCTGATAAAGAGAAGTTGGCTGTTGGTTCTCATATCTCCATGGAGACGATCATATAAAGAGAAAGTAGTTACAGTCTGGTGGAGAGTGACTGGCTGGGGGAAAAAGAGAAGGAAAGAGAAACTGATGGGAGATAATGTCCTCTGAAATCATTCAGGGGTTTTCTCAGCTGGGAGAGCTATAAAGATAAGACAAAACCAGTTAGCACTTAGTAGAAGCACAGGCTGGACACTTGCATATTAGCATGGATAACCTTTCATTTAGGTTAACTAATGTCTGTGAGTGTGGCTGTCAGTTTGGGAGAGTTGTTTCCATTAGGAGGGTAAAACTTCAATATTTGAAGATGTATATAGTTTTGTGTGTTAGTATTAAATTAATAGGAATTAATAGGTTTCAGGGGGTATTGTTTTTTTGGGGGGCTTTCAATAAACCAAAAAGTTTGTAAGATGTAACATAGGCTCAAATGGATATGACAAGAAACAAACGTATAAAAGTTCAACATGTATGCATGTAACACAAAAGCTGGAACTAGACATTTAACAAAAATGGTATTATACATAAAAGATGGGAATAATAACTCTCTAATACAGTGATGCTTTCTGTGATGTCTTTAAATGTCAGTGGTCTCCTAGATAAATACAAAAATAGTGTACTATATTAAAAATGTGGAACGCAAATACCAATGTTACAGGAGACGCACTTGGAAAGGACTGAAGATGTGAGTTTGATAAAGAAAGGTTTTCAGGATGGTTATGCAGTGGAATATCTGGGACAAAGGAAAAGAGGAGTACTTTAATTGCAAGAGGAACTCTAGTAGTGATAGAAGAAGATAAAAAGATAATGGTAGGTTTGTAGTGCTAAAGGGTACTGGCAAGGGAGGAGGATTACAGTGGCATGTATTTATATTCTACCTAAAACTACTATAATGGAGCTTAAGAAAATTCCGGGAAAAATAATACGTTTTCATCAAGGAATATTACTTATAGTTGTGGACTTGAATTTGATTTGCAGCAGTGAAGATGCGTCTGGGGGCCAAGAAGGGAAAGTATAACAATGGAAGGTAGATTTTTGAAGAAATTTATGAAAATTCTTGGCTCAGAAGATGTGAATTCAGTAATAGGAGTTTGGAGTAAATTTACATATCATTCCCCAAAATATAAAAACTGGGCTAGGCTAGACGGATTTTACATTTCACATGAATATGTGCATTTACTTGAATGTCTTGATTACCCACCCAGTAACTGTTTCAGATCATGTGCCAGTATTGACTAAAATAAAAACACAGGGTAATGAAATAAAAATGAGACACTGGCACTTTCCCACCTATCTGTTGAAGAGAGAGGAATTTAAGGAACGGGTAATGGAGATTATTTAGGAGCTATTCGAGAGAATAGAAATTACTTCTAAAAATATAGCTAGGGAGTGTGATAAAATTAAGGTGGGAGTTTAAAAATAAGGTAAAATTAAAAGAAAAGGAGCTATGGTTAAGTAATAAGAATTATTTAAAGGGATTGATAAATGTTAAAGTATTACAGAATTGGGGTAATCTCATAGAACCTGAAGAGAATCAACTACAGAATGATAAGTAGAAAATAAGGGATTACCTCTATAATATACATAAGTTTAGAAAGATTGCTGTTAAGCAATTGTTTTTTGATAATAACAGTAGAGCACAAAAACGTTTAGAACAGTGACTCGGGCAACAAAGTAGAAAGGGCCGTCACCAAGCTTAGTGAGGCTATAACAAGGAAGGTAACAAGATCCAGAAGAGATATTAGAAATATTTTGGAAATTCTGTGAAAGTCTGTACAAAGCAGAGACGTATGGAAATCAAGAAAAGATACAAATGGAAATCTTTATGGAAGAATTAAATATTCCAAGGTTAGCGGTAAATGAGGCTCTGTTACTAATGGTTAGTATATGAGAGGATGTGATGAAATTGTGATATATAGCCAGTCTACAGGAAAGTCCCCAGGAATACATGGTATTTCTGTGGAAGTCTGAAAGCTAGAAGGGAAAAAAAACATACCTCTCAACCTGGAAATATCAAAAATCTGGACAAAGGCCCATGAAAAATAGGTACAAATCTGTACACTGATTAACATAAAATTTGCATACATAATTATGTAACCCCACCCACTGAAATGGAATTGTGGGATATCAACTTTCAAACACAAACTGAAAAGCAGATAACCAAAATATGGCCGCAGAGACCCAGACCCTGTAGTAAATGTTAACCATTTTCTTTTGAATGTATAGCAATGATGTTCACTGGGAGGAGAGAAGATGATGAACCTTAAGATTTTGTTTTCAGTGACTTTCAGTATGTGGGTTTTATAGTAAAAGT
This sequence comes from Protopterus annectens, assembly GCF_019279795.1. Taxonomy (NCBI): domain Eukaryota; kingdom Metazoa; phylum Chordata; order Ceratodontiformes; family Protopteridae; genus Protopterus; species Protopterus annectens. The sequence goes on along the minus strand of NC_056737.1, from coordinate 416,236,047 downwards.
AGGGCATTTAATGGTAGGCAATATTCTAATCTTAGCAAAAGAATATTATAGTTTGCTAGGACCTCCAAAAGTCAATCTTCATGGCCTACTGACCAGTGGCATAACTAGATACAGTTTGTGCCGCCCGGAGCTGTCTTTGCCACCCTTCCCCTCTCACAAAATCATGGTCGAATGGGGCCTCCCCCTGCAGGCATTCCAATGTCCCATTACTTGGCTATTTCACCCCATTTACTATAAACACTGTAATGTACATATTGCTTTACTTCTACGATGATTTGGATTTTATTAAAAGTTTTATTGTACATTTTACAGCACAAACACTAATAGGCATCTGCTAAACAAAGCAATGCAGTCTCACAATTAAAATAGATTAAATTTGTTATACCAAGTCAAGGTTGTGTGATCCCATCAGCATACAAAATGTTGCACTGTGAAGTGTGAAGGCTAAAGCTTGCTTAATGCCTAACAGCTTTAAGACTATTCTATTCATATGTATAGATTTCCTTTACTGTACACATCTTCTAGTAACAAATACAGCAGCAAAAAACAAAGTTGTCACCTGTTAAAGCCATATACAAATACCTGGTTATATAAAGGTTTCAGATGGTCAGGTATTTAACAGGCAGAACTTAATTCAAGCTGTAGGGACACTGAACTGGCCTTCACAGTGCCATTTGTCTGGTAACTTCCAATATATTTCCTTTTTTGAAAGCAAAAAGAAAATTCCTGGCACTAAAGAAATCCAATACACAATCACTGTGACCACTGCAATCAAATGGAAATCCAAATATGACATCTGTAACAGCATTAAGGTTGCAGATAACTCATCAACAATACTACAACAGAAACAAGTAAAGATTCAATCTATATCCCTTAGCATGTCAAAGTTATAAGGCATTCACAACACAAAAACCAGTAAACATTCATTCTTTGTCATTTAACATGTCACAAGGGTATAAGGCATCCATAACTAGACACACAGTGGTCACACACACGTAATAAAACATAGAGTCATTCATTTCATGAGTGGAATTTAATTATAACAAGACAATCTAGTCTGCATTCAAACATAAGTAATGATGTGGTATGTTTATCAGACATAGATTTCCAGTTTCTAAATATGACTTCAACAACCAAAATGATGGTCTGTCTGATATCACCTTCTCATATGAATTATGAGCATTAAAAGATTCCTTTCCAGGAGAATGGAAAGATGATCTTGGCTCTCCATTCCAATGAACTCCTTAACTTTTATCATAAAGTGATTACTTTTTGGCAAGACCAAATTACTTTCATATTACCCAGCTCTGCATCCCTACACCTCTAACACCTGCTATCTTCTTTGACTCTGATTCAATGACTTTTAATGGCATAATCTGACACTGGTAGTGTGGTTTTAAATGAAGGAAGGCTCACAAGAGTGCAGATTGCAAAATTAACCAGTCATGAAATCTCTATTCTGTTTTTTTTTTCCCTCAGCCTGCTTCAGCTGTCTGTGTTCTTCCCAATTAGTTTTCATGCCAGAAGCAAAGAAAGGACGTCTGTTTATAGCTCTCTGTAGGTTGACACTGTACAGAGAATTTCTCCTTTGCCCAGCCAGAAATAAAAACGTTCTTTTTTTTTTGCCCATTAAAAGTAATATATGTTTAAACCTATCTTCAGAAGTGAGGCCAATAAAGGTTGAGCTAAGCTGGACACATTATCTCCTGAGTCAAGTACCATCTTCCATGTGGCTTACCTCTTCATATGCTAGAAACAACATAGAAGTAGCTAACTATACATCTCCTCAAAAATCTGTTCACATCTGCTCAGTTTTGCTATCACAGTACATTTTTATCTACTAGTTGTTGCTTATTACATGAACATAAAACTCTGTCCTATGGTTTAAAACCAGTGGTCTCAGTCTAGCAGTCCACTGGCTAAATGTGGCTCTTTAAAAGTTTTATTCGTACAAGTGTAACTTTTCTGGCTCACAAATATACTGGGGAAATATACTTGTAATGGCTCACACACACACACACACACACACACACACACACACACACACACACACACACACACACACACACACACACCTACACACACACACCTACACACACACACCTACACACACACCTTGTAATTTCTGCTTCCAGCATGTTACCTGCCAGTTCTTCATGCTGCTTGGGACTTGCTTAAGTTCTTCATCCTGCTGCTTAAATAAATTCCCTTTCAGCACCTCCCTGCAATAAATTCCCTTGTAACAGCTCGCAAATATACCGGGGAAATGCTCGCTCTTGTAATGCTCATAATTCCGTCGCAAATACTGGAAATGCTCACACTTGAGCTCAATTCTGAAAGGCTGGCAGGCTAACGGCACTGAGGTCATCGCGCATGTGATGACGTCGGGTCAAAAGGCCGAAAAACTCAAAAACAGAGCTGGGAAAATCAGAACTCTGGAATTGTGGCACCCCATTATTTGGACCTTAAAACCAGTAAAAAACGAGAAATTTGGTACGGTTGAAAGGTATGGAAAAAACTGCTAAAGATCTGGAAGGTTTTGTTTAACAGTATTTTAAGAGGATGAGACATGCCAACATCCTGGAAGAAAGCAGTAGCTGTAATACCTAAAGGCAGTGAAGATCCATCAGATCCAGCTTCATTCAAGCCCATTGCAATACTAAACCATGACTATAAAGTGTTCTTGTCTATAATGGCTAAAAGAATGGCAAAAGCTATGCCAAAATAGATTGTGGTTTTGTGGAGGGGAGGCAAACATTAGACATCATTAACATAACATTGATGATTCAGAGGGAACCTGATTGTAAGAAAATATTGTTGTTGGTGGGTCCTGATGCAGAAAAAGTGTTTGACAGAGTAAGCTGGGATTTTATAAATAGGGCAATGGAAGCATTTGCATTTCCTAAAACAAATGTAAGGTTGATTAGGAGGATATATGAGTGATGTGAGGTGAAAATTAAAGTGGGTGGGGTCCTCTCTGATAACTTCTGCTTGAGCAGAGGAACCAGTCAGGGGTGTTCTCTTTTCCTGTTGTTATTTGCATTATATTTAGAACCATTGGCAAAGAAAATAAGAGACTCAGAAATTCGAGGACATAATTGGTATGGTAGTCAAGAAAATCTGCCTCTATTTGCAGATGATATTATTTTATACCTGATAAAACCAGAAAGAGACATTACAATGTTGTTGAACATTTTGAGACAGTTTCAAATCTTTTTGGGATACAAAATTAATTAATCTAAAACAAAGGCAGTAGTGGTAGATTATGTACCCACATATGGATTGGTTCAGCAATGCCCATTTTTATGGGGACATAAGTAGGAGTATGAATTAAAATGATTCTGGTGTGGTAGCTAAGAATATGCTGGAAGACACACTTAAAAGATAATACAAAAACTGATAAAATGGAAACTTTTTTATATGGATAGTAAGATACATGCAATTAAAATGAATTAGAGAAAACTGGCAAAGGAACCAAGGTATTGGGAGCAAATTACTAAAGAGGGAAAGATGATAGAATGGGAAGACGCTAAGAATTTATTTCAACTTCAGGTTAGAGATTGCCTTCCCTATCAAGGGTGGATATCAGAGTATAGGCAAAGAGAAGGATGTAGGGGGTCCTAAATGAAAGACCAGAACTGGTAGAGTTTTTAGTATAATCTAAATAATATAAACAGAAGCTGCCATTAAAAAGGAATAATTAGTAGAGCATATAAAGTATTGCATGATAACTATAAGAATCAATCAGATGAGTTTAGAAAGGTTTGGGTAGAAAGACTGGATAAGCAATTCACAAAGAAACAATGGGAGGATATATGTACCAAAATCTAAATGATTTAGTATTTTTGCTTGGAAATGTTTAGATAGATATTTTTATACCCCAAGTAGACTGCAGAGAATTTTTTCTCAGGTAAACAGCAAGTGTTGGAAGTGTGACGGGGAAGAAAAACGTAATTGGGAACATATTTTCTGGGAGTGTGGTGGATTGGTGGACTTTAAGGATTCCCTGCAGGATGCACTGTTGGAGATGCTGGGTGGGCAGATTCATGTGACAAGGGAGATGATATTTCTGAGCTATGTTACAGAATCAGAATTGTCTAGACATGGTAAGGCCTTGCTGTGTCTAATTATGGTGACTGCCAGAAAAGCAATTACTAGAAAATGGAAATTTAAACCAACTGTACTCGAAGTAGTGAATATAGTAACAGAGATAAAACAACTGGAATTGAGATGTTTAGAAAAGGGTATGAACAAATTACATATGAAAAAATTGGAATTGTGGAAACAATACATACAGGGGAGGAATGAGGTTTAAAAGAAGACAGAACTTAAATGAGGTATGTAATGTTTGAAAATGACTGGGTAGATTATAAGCGACTTATAATGTTTGCAACTGGGAGTGTGTCCATATGATTTGTGATGTAAAATGATTGCAGCTAGGATTGTGTTGGTATGGATTGTTTTCATTTATATAAATGTATGCTTGCCTATTTCATAAGTGATGGTTTAAGAAAGATGTTTCTTGTTTAAAAAAGCAGGAATTGAATAATTTATGTAATGTTGTTTAGGTTTATGATATATAGCAATATATATGAAGTATAATTTTTGTAAATGAGAACTTGTTAATACAGTTTGATTACTTTTATATAAATGTGTATTCGCCTATGTCACAAGTGATAACTCAATAAAGGTGTTTAAAAAAAGTATTTGTTGACTTTCTGCACTTGTAGTACTGTAGAACTACTTTTGTGTATCTATAAATATTTGAGAAATGTGATAAAAAACTAACGAAGTCTGCAGGACAAAGCAACATTACAAGCATGCTATGGAATTGCTATTCTGACTTGTGCTGTAGGTGTCAATGTACAGGTAATGCAAATCAGCTAACCCAACTCAGGTGGCACATAGAAAGAAAACATTGTGTAAATATATTTTGCCATTTCCTTGTGTCTTCCTGATTATGCAGTCACTGTGCACATCAGTCTGGCTTTTTGTGAAGTACTGAGTTATACTCTCATGGGATTTGGTACAGTATCTGCGTCATCATGCAAAGTGTTTATGGCAGAGAGTATAGCTACATTTTGTAGCTACATTTAAGAAGCCAAACAAACTACTTAATGGAAATGCTGCCAAGTGAATTTTAAAGTATGAGACTTCAGTCGAAGTGATTACTAGAATTTTGTGATGGGCCATTTAACAACTCCGCTGGAAAAAGTGGTTTAACAAAAGCAAGTAATTTAGTAACTGCTTATAGCAGGACATTCAAAACTCTAGAGAAAGTATGTTTATGAGCTTGCTACTAATAAAATTCAGAGGGCGTCAGTGAAAAGCTAAACCAATGTTCTCTCAAGAGACATTCAGAGAAAGCAGTTATTTTGAGTACTTACAGTCTTTGTAAGCCAGTGGAGAGAACGCAGCCACTTTTGTGTTCTTTCTTTGCAAAATAATGGGGACTACAGTGTGTATACAGTGGCAAGAAGAACGTTTGACTGTAAAATCAAACCGTTTTATTATAGTGGTAGATGGGTCATTGTGGGGTATAGCAAACTGCAAAATTATATTAAGCACTCAACTCTAATATAGTGGCATTAAATAAGAAAAACAACTTTCTTATGTGGATGATATTGTTCATTAGGACAGTGTCTGCAATGCCAAAAAATGCTGACATATTTCAAATGAATTATTTACCAGATTCTGTCTGACTTATGGTGACAGACTTTTGCAGCCAGATGTTCCATTTGAAGTAGGCAGACTGAATGCACAGACTGTTACTTATGAAGAGAGGCAGGGCTGCAGGAATATTCAGAATTTATAAAATAACAGTAACCCGAGAGGGAGAAGTAAACCACTGCCCTTTTCTTAGTGTGGATGGTATATTCATGCTCTAGCAGCAAATGATCAGCAGTTGATTTTAGTTTGATGCATCTGAGACACGTGCATGCATGCATACATATATGCATACAGTACGTAAACACTAGGAGAAAACTGTAAACATGTCTGATAATGATGTACACATTATTCCTGCAACAAACAGTGTATCTGAAATTGCTTTCTTACCAGTCTGTTAAAAATAAATATTATTTAGTATCCATGAAATGTTTCTTTTAATTTATATACTAAATTCTGAAACAACCATTCAGATTATATCCTTTTGATTTCCGATAAGTCATTTGAATGTGGAGTTAGGAGAATCTAAGCATGGACTTTAAGTACCGAATTTTGTTTTTACTCACAGACTGACCAGAGTGGACTGTGTGATGCAGAAGAGAAAACTAACTGGTAGTGGTTGTCTGTCTGCTTAGTCCAGTATGGTAAGAAAATCCATTAATCCCATGGATTAATAATTAAATAAATGACTACTATCTATTCCTGCTGAACCCAAGAGAGGTACTGCTGATAATTACGTGGGCAAGATGGAACTGGATAAAATTCCACAAAGCTAGTTTATGCAAAGGGAAAGAAGCAGCCCTTCAGAGCAGATACTTACTCGCTTTGATTTCCATTTGTAAGTACTGCTTGTGATACCCTTCCCTGTGACCAAGGAAGTTTACTCACATTGTGTAAGGATGTAGAGAAGTCTGGGATTTACATGTTATTTTCTCTGAACCTAACAGAGAGCAGCTAGTCATAGACTGATGGGGAAGTTCTTCCATACAAAAAAATATATAATTATGTATGTAGTAATCCTTTTGCTCATGAGAGGTTGGCTGTTCATTGTTGTAAACGGTGTTAATCTCCACTGAGCTGCAGAAGTAATGGCTATGACTGTGGACTTTTCCTGACAAGTTCAGTATAGTACTCATTACAAGGAAGAAGTCCACTGCGGAACATATGGGTTTCCTAAAGAAGAAGCGATGAAAACACTGTTTCCCGAGAATGCTTTCACATCTTACTTTGAAACATTCCCAGTGAATAGTGCCATTATAATTGAAATTTAAGATGATCTGATGTTGAAAAAAGTACATGAACAGGTAATGTGGCAGTATTCCACTTTTTGACAAGTTGTTGAGCACCTCAGTCTGTGTTAGCAGGGGTATTGTTAAAACATGTCACTTTTTTTGCTTGTCTCCGCAGTTTGCAGTGGCCTCGTTTTGTGGAGTAGGACTATGGTCATGTTTCCACTGCATGAGGTGAAGAATCAGAGTACTTTGGAAACACATAACTGCTAGTTTTCCATCAGTGCTGGATAAATTAATGTGAAAATATTTGATAAATAGACAAGAAAATGACCCTACTTTAATCAGCATAGTTCCATAAGAGGGATACCGTATAATCACAATGAAATGTCAAGCCCTGTTATAGCAGGACTTAGAATTGCAACTGAAACATGAAATTTAAAAAAATGTATACAGCTTTGCCTTATCCCCCCATCAAAATGTACTACCGTGGAGGTTAAACAAAGTATGAAAAAGTATTAAAAAAATCACTTTTTCTTTTTTACTGTGTCTGTAGTTTGACCTTGAAAACTTCATTAACTCCAGTTGCTAATAGTTTCACATTTGATAGTAATAAAGCAATGTCTTTCAGCTTCTCCCATTAGGGGTCGTCACAGCAGATCACTGGTCCACAGATTGGCAGAGTTTTTACAATGTCGAGATGCCAGCCTGGCACCCAGCTTTCACAGAAGGCACATGCACTCACACACACACATCTATTGCATGTCTTTAAAACTCACTCGACCGCAGGGAGGACATACAGACTCTGCACAGAAGGCAAGGCGCTCCAGCCGAGAATCAATTCGGAGAACATCTTGCTGTGAGGTGACCAGACTAACTGCTGCACCACTGCAGCTGACACCACATTTGATAGTAATGACTTGTGAAAATATAAGCCTTTACTTAAAGATACATGACACTTTTAAGTTCAAAAAAAGCACACAACAAACCATAGTGTTCCTGAAATCATGTTAGAGTACTCGAGTTCAGTTTTAGGAATGAATAAAAGCAGAGGTGGACAAGTTTCCTAGAGGATTTAGTTTATCCAGATATTAATAAGGCTGTTTATCCTATACCACATAGAAGGATAATAAGTAATGCAAACTCAGTGGGCTGATATTTTGGAGATAGTGCTGGATTTTTTTCTTGTCTGACATATCACAGCAATTGAAAAGTAGTACATCTTTCCTTTGATGATGCATAGATTTGGGCAACAGTAACCTGTGGAAAGTGTGATCCACATGCTTTGGGAGAGTGGTTGGAAAGTTGGATCCTGAATTTTAATGCAAAAAATGGAAGATATTGCACTGTGGTTGGATGAAGGTAAAGATTAAAGCCAGACTGGGAATGTCAAAATTGAAGAGTGTAGTTCAGGAAGAAGGATCTTCATGTGGTCATAACAATTTACATGGGTCACTCTGTAGTGTCTGAAGATAGCTGGTCACTAGGTTGCACAGGCAGATGATAGAATCATGGGAGTCCAAATCTGTTTTTAATTTGAAGCAGGGGCTCTGCACTTCATGAAACCCTGATTAGAGCCATTTGTTGCATATTCAGGAGAGTAGATGTAAGGGAGGCTAAATGTATTACTCTTAATTTGTGGTGGACTCTCTGTAGTTCATAAAATACTCCCTTGGCCTGTGTATTGTTCATGCATTTTGGTAAGAGACACACATGCACTTAGGATTCCAGCTTTCTTTTAAGCATCTAAAGAAGTTCAGATGTTCATTATAGAGATTATCATTGTACTGGTATTTCTTACAGCACATAATTTTCCAGTAGGCTGACTGTGCAATTTCTAGACTGATTTCCATAGATTTCTTTGGATGTCCATCCACACTTATTGACATCAGACTGATGCTGAGTGTAAAGGAAGTGATGCTGACACCATTACTTCTGTTATTTTTACTGTAGGAAGCATATCAATAGTCTGCACTGTCGGTCAGCTTCCAGGGTAGCAAATAAGGACCCACTATGTCAGCTTTTTTATTGTCTTGCTTATTCCTGCTTGAGTAAGACTGACAAATTGTACAAAATATTAATCTGATTTCCATAATGTCCCTGGAAGAATGTTTCAACAAGTATGTTTGCAGAAGACAAATTCTGCCCAAAGACCTCAATTCCCAGTGCTTGTCCTGTTTGGGGCAAGAAGTTGACATTACTTCCTTCAAACACTGTAGACATTTAGCAGAGGAACTGTGCAAAGTAGGGCTTGAAATCTGAAGAAATTAAAAATAATTTGTGCAGACAGGCCACGTGACAGGTGACGTCACCTTTTGGCATCCCAGTTAAGAACAGAAAAATGATTGAACCCAAAAAAATTCAAGTTTTAAAGATTATGGAGTGAGAGTTGCATGCTATAGTGACCCTAACAGCCCTACAGAGGCCTGAGTGTACCAGTCCTGGGATCAAGCAGCCTGTTGCCACTCAAGCCCAGTAAAAGAGGAATATCCACGTGTCTGAGCTGTCTAAGCAGGCAGTGTGAGCTCCTGTCACTGGCTGCTGCCACAAATGATGTTGCACAAGGCTTATTGGAGCTTGTACTAATGTTTGGGTTGGCTGTCAGTTCCCAGGACTCTGCAGAAGATAACTGTGCCTGTTGTGCAATGTCAGATCCTCTTAAAATTCAATAAAAGGATTGTTTCTAAAATTTTCATGGATACTTCCGGAAGTAGGACCTATTCCTCCCCCTTAAGTACTGCAATGTCCACAGCAGCCATCTCTTTAAATTGATCCCACCACATTTGCATAATGTTTGGAGACTTGGCAGATAACCTTTTGTACTGACACATATCTGTGTCCCATATCTCCAGACAAGAAGAAATTCCACCCCCTTGCAATTTATCAAGCTCACAACTAGAATATGAGAATTTGAGTTGCTCATCTCAAATGACTCCTGGGTTATGGCACTAAAGACCAACTAACCATCTCCTCAGGTTCTTTTCTGGAGGAAGCCTCCTGACACATTCTCAGCTTGATGAGCTTACATTTTAAATGGCTGCCAAAGGAGGCTTCTTTCTCCAGGAAGGTTTTATGAAACAACAGTAGATGTGATATGAAGGTGTGCACCTTGGCCATGCCAGCATTTTCAGCAGTTAACTGCTAAACACTTATAGTTTCAAGATGAAGTCCTGAAACCAATCTAGGAAGATGCTTCTGGATGTTCCAGATGAGATCCTACAAGAGAAAATCCCCAAGTATATGCAGACATCTTTCAAAGTGAGTAAGTGTGCTATAAAATGTGGTATAAAGTGGAGGACATCAGAAGAGTAGTGGCATCTGGGACAGTCCTGAAGACCAATCAATAAGAAAAAAATGAGACAGCGCACCCTGTAAAGCACCCAAACAAGGAAAAACAAAAATAGGGAGCGCTGGAGAACCACACAAGATGACAGTCTTGAAAGCACTTTAATGCAGTCCAACAATAAGTTATTAATGTTCAAAATTTCCACACGTTACCATCCATGCATAGATAGACTTCATCAGATAAAATAGCAAAGTCGTTTTTTTCAGACATTTAAATACTCAAACCAAATTTGTTAGCCCTATCAAGACTGTGCATCAATTAAAAATTAATCACGTGTTTGAATCATATCTGTGTATACTCAATGCCAAATAAATATGCACAAAAGGTACATAAAATACAAATATATTAAGTATATAAAAGTCATTAATTTCTTAGTATGTAATAAAAAGGTAAAAAATAAATAAAAATTTATAACACCATACTTAGGTTAAGAAAACCGTTTAGCGGCTAAACAAATATTGTACAGTCATAACCCAACTAAAGGAAAAAAAAAACACAAACACCATAACCATAGGACTTTTTGGAGCTTAATCCTAGCAAAATATAATATAACATGTTAATATAACCTATTAATAGTTAAAATGAGTGACTCAACCTATTTCATCACTTACAATCAGAAAAAAAAAAAAAAAAAAAAATATATATATATATATATATATGTGTGTGTTCCATTATATTAGAGACTTACAAATATCATTCCATTACAATTTTGCAGCCCTTAGTTTTAATAAGGGGGTAATAGAAATATTATCGGTAACCCAGGAGGTCTACCTGCATCTAAGGTCGCCTACCAAAATAATTCTCGATTTTTGTAAAGGACATTCTTGTCATTAAATGTCCTGATGTCATAAAGATGTTCATAGATGCATTTTTTTAAATTGCACTCAGTTTTTCCTATCTAGAATGCCCCACAAACTACACAGATGGCTAGGTAAACTACACCTACTGTGTTACAATTACTGTAGGACTTCCCAAAGCTCTCCCTTTTCCCACCTGTAATAGAAACATTTTCACTATTCAACATATGGGCACACTGTGAGCATGCCCCGCATTTGAACATGCCCTTTCTTTTAAAATTACTCTTGGCCATAGATGACTTGTCAACCTCAAATAACTCATTAAGGTTCCTTCCCTTCCTATGTATAATTTTCAATGGCTGATTACCCAAAATGGATAAATCGGTTAAATTCATAAATCTCCCCCATTTCCTTTTCATAATATGTAGAACCAAAACTGAATCACTATTATACTGCATAATAAATGCCCTGTTATACTGGCTCAAGTCCTGTCTGGTGTTATTACTTTTAACAACAGCAATTCCATTACCCAATAATGGAGCAAACGTATCAAACCTAAACCATGTAATTTCAGTTCTAATTCCTTTAAGTAGGGAAGGGGGGGGGGGTACCCTCTCTCGATAAACAACTTCTCCAAAAAATCGTACTCAATCTCAGAATCTGCATTCGTAGGGGTCATCCTACTAACCCTAATAAATTGTCCTCTAACTATACTCCTTTTTTGATGAAAAGTATGTGCGCTATTAAAGTGCAAATAAGAGTTGGAGAGTATTTCTTTCCGATAAACCTTTGACTTTACCCCCATATAATTTTTTTTCAGAGGTAGCATCAAGAAAATTCATCCCATTGTGAAACACAGTACCGGTAAAATGTAAAAAAATCCATAGTACTTTCCAAGAATTCCAAAAATTCTTTAAACATCTCTTCAAAATCTGTCCAAAAAATACAAATATCATCCAGGAACCTTTTGTAGAGGAGCAAATAAGTCTTAATTCAGGAATCCAGTATAAATTATCTCTCCCACCAAGAAAACACAATATTGGCATAAGTAGGGGCACAATTGTTCCCCATAGTTAACTCCTCTAATCTGGTGGGAAAACTTATCACCAAAATAAATGTTATGTAAGACCAATTCCATCAGCTGTAACACTACATGTAAATCATTAACACCAATATTACCCTTCTCAATTCAACCAGCCTCCAATCACATTAAGCCTGTCTCTGGAATGACTGAAAAAGGATCTTTAATGTCAGTTGTTACAAAACACACATCCCAAAATGATTGATTAATAACAATACACTTGAGAAAATCCCATGAATCTTTAAGGATATCTTTCTCAGTACCCCATAATGCCTTAAGCTTATTGTCTAAATACAAAGGGTCAGTTTTTGATCCCTCTGCTGCAACAATAGGCCATAGTAGGAGATCCGATTGGTCCTTATAAACTTTCGGGATGTCAAATATAGTGGGTATCCTTGACTTTCTGTTAATCAAGTAATTATGTGTGTTAATATCAATAAGTCCCTCAAGGAATAGATCTCTTAAAACCAAATCCGTTTTCTTGTAGGCAATGTTAATTTCATTTTTAGACACCCTGATATAAGTACTGGTATCCACTAATGTGTCCAACATCTCAGCCTCGTACATAAAGTTTCCATTAGTACGGTTCCCCCACTTTTATCTGGTTTCATCACCCTAACGTATATCTGCCGTAAAATTCTGTAAAATCTTCCACTCATTAATATTAAGATTAAAATGATGTCTGTTACCGGGAATATTCATTCTAATTTCCCTTTCCACTAACTATTCAAAGTTTTTGAGTTGTGGATTTAATGGTGGGTATTGTATTCAGTTCTACATCTAAGCATATCAGTGGACATGGTTCTACTGGGTCCATTAAACAAACGTTACAAATTAACCTTCCTCACAAACATCTTTAAATCTAGAATAAGTTTAGTTGGGTCACTCCTCTTATTGGGAATAAAATTAAATCCTTTGGAAAAAAGTTTAAAATAATCAGTAGTTAATTCAATGTCACTATGATTAAATATGTTATAATTGTTAAACGTATATCTGAAGTTACCACTATCAAATCCTAAGATATCAGAACCTTCCCCTCCCCTCCTTCCCCCTTGAAAATAACTTTGATTGTACTGGGGGTGAATTTGTTTCATAATTCTTTCCGAACAATGACTGGGAGGGAATTCTAAAGGGTCCCAAATGTTCTCTTTCCTCGCATCATCCTCTGAATGTACAACATTGTAAGTGCCATGATTTATATCCTATATAGTATTTAAAAATTCACTAGTCCCTTTGTAATTCCTGGGGTTGGGGTAACAGTTCTTCTCTTTATATTCCAAGACGTCCCTATCTAACCTCTTAATTTTCCTTTTAATAATTATGGAACACATCAATTATGTCCATTATTCTAAAATTCTTTTGTTTGTCTACATCAACAGTAAAAAATAAATCACTGGTAATGCGTTTATTAAGTTGCTCAATCCTGTGGTGTAAATCAGTCAAAATACGTTCATTTTGTTTACTGTCTTAACAATACTCGGACCACAAGTGTTAAAAACTCTCCAAGGAAGTGAAAGGTTTTGACATCTCGTGAGGATTTGATGGTGATAATTTCAGATATATGAATGAATATTCCTGGTAACAGACGTCCCTTTAATCTTAATATTAATGAGTTGAAGACTTTTCAGAATCTAAAGGCAGATACACATGTTAGGGTGATGAAACCCAATAAAGGTGGGGGAACCGTACTAATGGACAAGTTTATGTACGGGATAAGTTGTTGGACACATTAGGGGATACCAGTACTTATACCAGGGTGTCTAAAAATGAAGTCGGCATCGCTGACAAGAAAATTGAATTGGTTTTAAGTGATCTACTCCTTGAGGGACTTATTGATATTAACACACATAATTAAGTGATCTACTCCTTGAGGGACTTATTGATATTAACACACATAATTACTTGATTAACAGAAAGCCTAGGATATCCACTATATTTGGCATCCTGAAAGTTCATAAGGACCAATCGGATCCCCTACTAAGGCCAGTTGTTGCAGCAGAGAGATCAAAAACTGCCCCTTTGTCAAAGTATTTAGACAGTAAGCTTAAGGCATTATGGAGTATTGAGAATGAGAGTCTTAAAGATTCATGGGATTTTCTCAAGTGTATTGATATTAGCCAAGCATTTCGGGATGTTTTTTTCGTAACAATTGACATTAAAGATCTTTTTCAGTCATTCCACACGAGGCAGGCTTAATGTGGTTGGAGGCTGCTTTAGTTGAGAAGGGTAATATTGGTGTTAATGATTTGCATGTAATGTTACAGCTAATCAAATTGGTCTTACATGGCAACTACATTTATTTTGGTGGTGAGTTTTTTCACCAGATTAGGGGAGTAGCTATAGGGGCCAACTGTGCCCCTACCTATGCCAATATTGTGCTTTATTGGTGGGAGCGACAATTTATATTGATTCCCGATTTAAGAATTGTTCGTCCCTCTACAAAAGGTTACTGGACAATATTTGTATTTTTTGGATAGATTCTGAAGACCGGTTTAAAAATTTTTTGGAATTCTTTGAAAGTGCTACAGATGTTTTACATTTTACTAGTACTGTCTCTCACAATTGGATGAATTTTCTTGATGTTACCTTGGAAAAAACCTGATCTAGGGGTAAAGTCAAAGGTTTATCGGAAAGAAATCTTCTCCAACTCTAATTTGCACTTTAATAGTGCACATCATTTTTATCAAAAAAGGAGTATAGCTAGAGGACAATTTATTAGGGTTAGTAGGATGACTTCTACGAATGCAGATTTTGAGATTGAGTGTGATCTTTTGGAGAAGTTGTTTACCGAGAGAGGGTACCCCCCTTCCCTACTTAAAGAAATTAGAACTGAAATTACATGGTTTAGGTTTGATAAGTTTGCCCCATTATTGGGTAATGGAACTGCTGTTGTTAAAAGTAATAACACTAGACAGGACTTGATCCAGTATAACAGGGCATTTATTATGGAGTATAACAGTGATTCAGTTTTGGTTCAGGATATTATGAAAAGGGAATGGGGGAGATTTATGAATTTAACCGATTTATCCATTTTGGGTAATCAGCCATTGAAAATTATACATAGGAAGGGAAGAAACCTTAAAGAGTTATTTCAGGTTGACAAGTCATCAATGACTAAGGGTAATTCTACAAGAAAAGGTATGTTCAAATGTGGAGCATGCTCACAGTGTGTCCATATGTTGAACAGTGAAAAGGTTATTATTACAGGTAAGGATAGGGAGATCTTTGGGAAGTCCTACAGTAATTGTAACACAGTAGGTGGGGCTTACCTAGCCACCTGTGTGGTTTGTGGGGCATTCTATGTAGGAAAAACTGAGCGTAGGTTAAAACAGCGTGCGTATGAGCATCTTTGACATCAGGACATTTAATGACAAGAATGCCCTTTACAAACATACCTTGGGTTGCAAGGATGCCAAGTTTTTTTTTTTTTGTACTGGATACTATTCAAGTGGATAGTAGAGGGGGACCATGGGAGACACATCTGTAATATCTAGAATTATTTTGGCAGTTGACCTTAGATGCCTGTAGACCACCTGGGTTAAACGGTAGTATTTCTTTTGCCCCCTTATTAAAACTAAGGGCTGCTAAATTGTAATTCAATGATATTTGTAGGTCTCTAATAGAATGGAACACACACACACACACACACACACATATATATATATATATATATATATATATATATATATATATATATATAATAATGTTTTTTATTTATTTATTTTTTTTATTGTAAGCGATGAAATAGGCTGGGTCAATTATTTTAAGATATTAATATGTCATATTATAGCACTGCGGTGGTGGTGCTGCCGTAGCGTTGTCACCTCACAGTAAGACATTGTCCTGTTCAATTCTCAGCTAAAGCATCTTCTGTGTGGAGACATGCATGAATGGGCGTACCTTCGTTGAGGGTTATGCATCAGAGCTGGCAACTCGGCATGTAAAAATCTACTGCCAGTCATTAGCGGACCGGAGTTCCGCTGTGGTGACCCCTAACCAGGAAAAGCCGAAAGATACAACGATATGTCATATTATATTTTGCTATGATTAATCTCCAAAAGGTCCGAAAGACCTATAGCTATGGTGTTTGTGTTTTTTTCCCTTTAGTTGGGTTTTGACTGTACTATATTTGTTTGGCCACTAGATGGTGTGCTTAACCTAAGTATGGTGGTGGTATAAATTTTTATTTATTTATTTTTTACCTTTTTATTACATGCTAAGAAATTAGTGAAATTTATTTGCTTAGTATAGTTGTATTTTATTTATGTACTTTTTGTACATATTTATTTGGCATTGAGTATACACAGGTCACTTGTGATTAATTTTTAATTGATGCACAGTCTTGATAGAGCTAACAAATTTGGTTTGAATATTTAAATGTCTGAAAAAAAGTTGACTTTGTTATTTTATCTGATGAAGTCTATCTGTGCATTGACGATAACGTGTGGAAATTTTGAGCGTTAATAACTTATTGTTGGACTGCATTAAAGAAGTGCTTTCAAGACTGTCATCTTGTGTGGTTCTCCAGTGCTCCCTATTGTTTTTGATCGTCCTGAGGGCACATACTTGGGTTGGACTTCAACCCTTAATAGTGGATGTTAAGAACGATGTTTTTCAACACTGCTTTATATGACAGCTTCTCTTCGACTGTACTGCCTAGCTAGTTTTCAGATGATTGTAGAAGGAGGGCAGACTATGAAGACATACCTCCCACACATTTATAAAAATAACTGTGGCTAACCCAATAGATTCTGACCTTGTTATTGAATGCAGACATGGGTAGACAAATGCAGACAAATAAGGGCATTTGAAAAGAGACAGGGAGATGGAAAAGTCCCATACCATACACAAAACTTTTAAACAATACTGACTCTGACTAACCCCTTTTTCTTTTACTCTTCTTCCCTTTCTGTCCACAGTTGAGTTGCAGTCTGGCTTTCATCAAAGAAGCAGGTTTCTAGCTGATGTCTGACCAGTGAGTGGGTAAGAGCCAGTTTTGATCAAATATACAGGATAAAGTTCATCTCTAGACCTCTTTTTTTTTTAATTTCTCCAAGTCTTTTGGGTTTCTAATACCATGATGGGAATGGACCCTATTCCTAAGTCAAAGTGTAATTAAAATTCGTGGTTAGTATTGTTTCAGTCTTTGATGTTAGCCAGAAGTGCTCTTCACAGCACCCGCAGTGGTCCCAGTAATGACTCCTTCTGCAATTCATATGGCATTACATGTGTTGGTAACGCATCTAAATATGATTGTAAATTATTTTTTATAAGGCGTTTTGCTCCTATTACTATTGGAACTGTCTAGGTATCCTTCTTCCACATTGCCCTTGTTTCTGCCTGCAAATCTTGGGATTTTATGACTTTGTCTCTCTGTACATAAGATACTGTAGTCACTGGGTGTAGTAATTTCAGTGATCAATGCCACTTTTGGCTTCTTTTCATGCATTATTATATCTGGTTGTCTTGCATCTGTTTTTTTGTTTGAACTGTTGGTAATGGGTGATCCTATGTGATATAAACTTCATCATTTTCTATAAAGTTTTATGGCTCGTGTTTCCAATGTTTTTCACCTACTTCATTATTATAATGTTTGCACAATCCCCAATGTAACAGTCTTGACACATTATTATGCCTTTCAGTATACAGTCCTTCTGCCATTAGCATATCACAACCAGCAACAAGATGTGCAACTGTTTCCAATTCTGTTTTACAAAACCTGCATTTGTCGGTTAATACCCCATGTTCAATGGACTTCGTAAAATAGAGTGTACCTAGTCCACTATCTTGGGCCGCCTATATTAACCTTTCTTCTTTTGGTTTAAATTCACCTCTTAACCTTTCCTGCATTAGATCCTGATCAACATGAGGTTGTTCCAAGAGTTTTCTGTACTTGCAACTATATGTATGCATTTTACACATTTCTTGCCTTCTCACCTGATCTTTCACCTTATATTATTTCTTTCATTTTTTGGAACATTCAGTTGCTGCCTGTTTTTTATCTGCTTCTGGTTTGATTTCTGTTACTGCTTGACACCGACATGCTTGTGCTAAACTAAGCAGAGAAGCCATCTTAGACTTATTCTATTCATGTTTTAAAGCTTTCACATTTGGGTCTTGTGAGGTCAGCAGATATGTTTGCAGTCCTACGATTGCAGATCTATACATGTAATCAATTTCGAGGAGGCCCATACCTCCTCCACAGCAGGGAATATATAATCTTGATATGCACTGATTTTTTAAGTCATTTGATAAGAATGTAGCATCATTCTTGTTGGTGGGACAGATTTGCGTCCCAGAGACTCTCCCATGTATGGAATAGACTCCCTCTCCACATCAAGCAGAGTACCTCTTTACCCCTTTTTAAGCGTAACCTGAATAACTGGATGGGAAACAGAAAATATACTCCTGAGATTCCACCCATATCCCTGCTGGACAGGGGCATCAGGTGCGGATTTGTCTAAACATGGGCTAAACTCTTGGATAGGCTTATAAGGGCCTCAGGGCCAATAGCCTAGTATCCTCCTATGATCATATGCACTATATAATTTTAAATCGTCCACAAAAAGAAGATCAGAAGTCTTTTTTCTTGGAGTGAAATTGTAGCCATGACTTAATGTGTTAAGTAGACAGCTTAATGGGTTAAGGGCAAGACAAAAGAGCAGTGGTGGCAGAGTCACCCTGGAATATCCCCCTTAGAATTTTTATCCCTGGAATAATAATTTGTCCTTTATCATGGCTTAACTGCAAAGTAGTTCACCACTGTTTCATAGTCGCTGTAATGTAATCAGTCAGTGTAGAGTGTATCTTGTCTGTTTTTAAGCACTCTTTTTATCCATGAATGTGGGATACTGTCAGATGCTTTTTTGTAATCTATCCATGCCATAGTTAAGATTCTTCCCCTTTTTACAGTTCTCCATTCTGACTTTATTTAAGAACAAATGATTATTTGTTCCATATGACTTTCTTTTGTTACCATTTTGCTGTATTGCCATGATTGAGTTTTCTTCTAAATGACTGTAAATTCTGTTGGCATCAATTCCAGTAGATCGTTTATGCGTCTTTGGAAGGTATGTTATTGATCTGTAATTCTTAGGATAGCTTGTAGGTATTGTTTTTCATCTTGTTAAACATGTTGGTGTCTATTTGAGATGCGCATATAAATACTTCTTACTCCTGGCTAAATCTTCATGCAAAGATGTTAATTCTTTTAGTTATAAGGTAGGTACTGCATTTGGGCCTGGAGTTTTCCAGTTAGGAACTTTTCCTAACTTTGTTTCAATTTCTCTGGCTGTTACTTCGTCCCATTTCATATCATGTACATTTGAACTTCTTATTCTTTCTTTTACTTCTTCTGTCCATTTAGCATCTTTGTTATGTTCCACATCTTCATAGTTATTTCTCCAAAAAGTATCTATTTCTTCTTTTTATGGTGGTGGTTCAATTCCTTTTGCCTTGTTTCCCAGTTCTCAATAAAACTTTTTTGGGTCTTCAATAAATTACTTATTCTGTACTTTTCCTGTATATTTATGTGCATGTCTTCTAAGTTTTTCTGCCTGTGCTGATGTTTTTAGTTTATTTGCGATAGTGCATGATAGATCCTCATCTGTTCTGATACTGCAGATTGCTTTTATCACGTCTGTCTTTCCGAGTATTTATGTTGATTTTCCCTCTTCTATACTCTTCTAACAGTGACACTTCTTGTCTTAATTGCTTTATAGTTTTCTCTGTTGGATACTTCCATGATGGCATTTGATTTCTCCCCTTACTACCCTGTATTTTTGTGGTAAGACTTTATCGGTTATTAATTTAGCTGCACAGTAATATATCCTATTTACTTCTGTGATATTGCATGAATCTTTATGAACAGTCCCAATTACTGTGTTCATTTATTTTGTTTTATCAAACTTCTAACTTTTTGGGTTTTATTGACTTTCTGTAGTCTATTTCTTTTGTTGATCTTGATATGTCTGTCCATTTCTATTAAGTTAAGCAACTCTTCTCTTAGATCATTTTCTTCTAAACTGAGGCACATTCTTTGTTCTCCATTTCTTCTGGGCATTCTATAGAAAGTTGCAGAGCATCTTCAGTGCCACATTGTCTTCAGTTTCATCCTGTGTCTTCCATTGCTCTTTCTTATAGGAACTCATTGGCCTATCACTTCACAACATTGACTGTGTCACAGTTGCCACAATTTCCTGTTCCTTCCCTTGCTGTGGAACTCCAACTGAACTTTTGTACAGGTTTCCTGTGGAAGACTGCAAAGTTTCTTCATATGGCAACTGATCAGATGTTTCCCGCTCCACTGGTTTCAACTTAATTTGAGGATCCAGGCTTTACCAGAAAGGCTCATCCAGACTCTGCTACACTTTGCTGTGAAGGAAAGGTTAGTTTGCTGTTATTTTTTTGTATTTCTGTATTGCCTTTCTATATTTTGAATACTGTAGTTTGTTTTCTTTACCTTGTGTTTTGCTTGCATTCTGTTTTAACAGCATATTAAAACTTCAAAAGAGACCACAGCTCTCTCTGTTCTGAGTCAGGCAGAATTTTTCCCGCCCTCCCACCCATTTAAGTTGTCTTGTTAAATACCACTGTCTTTCTAGTTGCCCGCCTCTTATGTTAATCTGACCATATATCTCATTTCTCTCTACTTTCACTGGCTTATGTGAGTAATCACAAAACCATCACTTTTGAAATCCCACCTGTTCAATTATTTAAATTTATTGGCCATCCTACAGTATTTCATAGTACCAAAATACAAAAGTAACCACCCCTTTCAGTCCATCTTGCTGTTTTAAAAATAGTAACTCTCCACTAAACCCTAACTTTTTAAACAGGTAAAACTCAAGTTACCTACTTTCATATCTAACTTCTCTAGTGCACACTGCAGAGTGCATTCTTTTCAATCTTACCTTTAAGCATCCCTGTTACTAGCACTTTCTCTAATACCTAAAAAGATCATCTCTACTTGACTCCAAGTAGACTTTTCTCTATCTGTTAAACCTAGCACTTGCTCCTACAGTACTTATTACCTTGATACGGCACTCTTATAGATAGCACCCCAAAAAGGCAAACCCCCATTTCTCGGTCACCCACGTCCCCCGGAATCTCTCTTAAAGTTTTTTTGTCTAGTCCTTCTAGCATGTCGAGGGATCAGTTGCTAGTGTCCTCTCCTGCTCAGCTGGTGAACCTGGGAATATTGAGGCAATGTTACAATTGCCTCATGTACACAGACAACCCTCTCCTCCTCCCACAAAACACAAATACATGCGAGAGATGCAACTATACGGCCAAACTGGAGGCTGAGCTCTCTCAACATAGGACTGGCAAGACCAGTCAGGAGGAGAAGGTTACCACACACACTATTAGACCCAGTCTCACATAGTACCATCACAACCTCAAATCATACACATAAACACACAAAGACATACTCGGCTCTGATCAAAAATCTACCAAAACAGCAGAGGCCACCAAAGCAGACACCCAAACAACCACCACCTCAGAACACAACACCTGCAACACATAGACCTCACAGTCAGAGTGTCAAACAGTCACAGCCCTTAAGGCCAAACACAATGCCAGACACACTAGTCATTGGTGACTCCATAGTCAGACACACTGACGTCCCGCTCACCAGACTGAGTAAGGAGAAGGTCACAGTAAGCTGCCTGTCGGGTGCTAGAATCCGCCACATAACGCAAGCACTCAGGTCTCTCAACAGCAGGTACAAATACGACTCAGTCATTGTCCACGCTGGTGTAAACGACCTGAGACGTACCTCCTTGGACTACATGAAAAGAGACATTGAGGAGCTCTCTGATTATGTAGCCCAGGCAGGTATGACCCTGACCTTGAGCAGTATCCTACCTTCACCAAGAATGATGCCACAATACAGAGATAAGATGATCAGCTTTAACAATTGGCTTAAACTCTGGTGTCATTCAAAGGGGATCCAATGTCTGTCTGCCTGGGATGACATGCTGGACAAGCCACGCTGCTTCAAGGGACGGCTTGCACCTGTCACCCTGGGATTCCAGATATTGGCAAAGGCTCTTGCCACCCCCATAGTGCCTTTTTAGGCAAGGCTCAAATTCTAAACCTACCACCCTAGAACACAAAAAGGAAAAAACTAAGGGTAATGCTGCTCAATGCCAGAAGTCTAAATCTCAAAATGCACGCACTCGAGGCCCTTCTCAGTATGGAGAACATCGATGTCTGTGCAGTGACAGAAACCTGGTTCAAGGCTCCTGAGAGCACCCCAGCACTATCAGGTTTTACCTCTTATCATGCGTTCCGCCCCAAAATCCGGACAATACCAAGAAAGGAGGGGGTATCCATATTCATCAAGGACACCCACACCTCAAGACTGGTGGCAACGCACGATGCATCGGAGACCATCCAGGTGCAATTAACCATAGGCAAGACTGCTCTGCAAATTGTAGCATGTTACAGGCCACCCTCACAAACTCAGGAACCTCACATGGCCTTCCTGAAAACACTAGAGGGATAAATGTATCACCAAACACCATCATACTAGGTGACTTCAATTACCCTAATATAGACTGGGAACACTACTCAAGCCCAAACACCCTAGCCCAAAAGTTCCTGGAATTCATAAACTCAAATGCCATGGAACAACTAGTCACCATCCCCACAAGAGGAGAAAACATACTTGATCTCATCATCACGAACATGGGAGCACAATGTTCAACACCGAAGTATACCCCTCACTGGTGAGATCAGATCACAAACTAATCTCGCTGGAGGTCCTCATCCCACCCCACCTGAAATAAAAAGACCACAGTAAAGAACTTCTCGAAGCCGACTTCACACTTCTAAAGACTAGTGTGGTCTCCTTTAAGGCCCCCGCGCCGGCGGAAAACAGTACTCAAGCCGCTGAATCACTTACAAATGCCTTCTACCAGCACCTGCAGGACTGCATGGATAAGGCAATCCCAAGCAAAACAAAGACTCTTTGTACCAAAGGCAAGCGTCCAGTCTGGTGGACCCCAGCCATAAACAAACTCTACAACAAAAGGAGGAAGCTACTACAAGATAGAGCAAAATCCTTAAAAGGTAAGACACCCTTGATCACTATAAGTAAAAAACTAAGAGCTCTCATAAAATCATCCAAAGCAAACTTTGAGAGAAAAATAGCTAAAGACTCAAAAGACAATCATAAGGCCTTCTTTAGCTATGTTAGAAACCTGGGAGGAAACTCCCAGATATGCTCAGAACTAGTTCAAAATGATGTGAAGATTACTGATCCTACAGACATTGCCAACATACTGGCTGACAGGTTCAGTGCAAACTTCTCCCCCCTCTCCCCCCCAAAAGGAGAGATATCTATACCAAGCGATTGCAGCCCCCCAAACATCTCCAACGCCCAAGTGAGAACTGCTCTCTCCAAACCAAAAAACACATCATCCATGGGACCTGATGGTGTCCCGGCTGTGTGCTCCACGAACTCAACGAGGAATTAAACCCACAGCTAGGACAGCTGTTTAATCATAGTCTTACCTCTGGATACGTACCCAGGGAGTGGCGCACTGCAACTGTGGTCCCACTTCACAAAGGCGGTGCCTCCACCGACCCTGGAAATTACCGGCCCATTAGCTTGACAAGCCTTATCTGCAAAGCCATGGAGAGGATCATAATGGACCTCATAAATAAAGACATAGGGAATTTGCAGACTTTGGATCCATCCCAGTTTGGCTTTGTCAAAGGCAGATCATGCCTTCTAAACTTGGTTGACTTTTTGAAACAGTCACCAAAGCCATTGATGAGGAAAGGCAGTCCATACAGCCTACCTCGATCTGGCGAAGGCCTTGATACAATACCCCACTCGGGTATCATTGAAAAACTCATCAGCTTAAATGTTAACCCATACATCACAAGATGGGTTGCAAACTGGCTGAGTGACAGAACCCACAGGGTCAGAGTTGCTGGCGCCATGTCAGACTCAAAGCCTGTCACAAGTGGTGTACCACAGGGCTCAGTCCTGGGCCCACTCTTGTTTGGCATCTACTTTTCCAAGTACAAGCAAACACAGGAGGGTTATGGCTGACAAAGTTTGCAGATGACTGCAAACTGGGCCATAGTAGAAAACACATCTGACACAGATATCCTTCAGAAGGGTCTCACAGAAACGGATAACTGGTGCCAGAGCCATGGCCTAAAGTTAAATGCCAAAAAATGCATAGTCATACCCTTCGGGAAAAACAAGGTTACCCCTAGCTACCAAATAGATGACAATCCACTGAGCACAGAAGAAGTTATCAGGGACCTGGGGACCCAGGTTGATAGTAGTCTGTCATTCGACACCCATGTAGCTAAAGTAGTTAGGAAGACCTTCTACATTGCCCACCTTATCATGAAGGGATTCTCATCTAGATCAAGGGAGGTCATAGTCTCCCTATACTCATCACTCATCAGACCAATGATAGAGTACAATGCCCCATTCGGAATGTATCTGACCCGACACTTGCAGCAGCTGGAGAGGCCACAAAAGTTCCTCACCAAAAGGATAAAGGGTCTCAAACATCTGTCCTATGCTGCCCGACTGAAAGAACTCCAGCTCTATTCAGTCACTTACCGCTTGCTCAGAGGTGACCTTTGCCTAACATACAAGGCCATGTCAAACCCAGATTTGATGAATATGCTTCACCTCAAAAATCTAGATCCGTCAGAGCCACAAGGCGGAGACTTAAACCTTGACACGGCTATTAATAGGACGTGCTGGAGGGATAGATTCATCACCCAAAGACTCCCTATGCTGTGGAATAAAATCCCGGTATATGTGAGGCAGAGCACCTCGCTGGCCTTGTTCAAGAAAAATCTTGACCAATGGATGGGAGATCGCAGATATACCCCAGGGATTACCTCAGTGTCACTGCTCGACAGAGGCACAGCAAAATAATGGGTATAGTTCCCCATACTAAAGGGGTGGCGTAAGCCACAAAACTATGGGCTAGGCTTGTAAATGCCCTCGGGCAGATAGCCTAGTATGAACCTATGAACCTATGAACCTATGATCCCATTATACTCTATACTCCTGTGATGTTATCAGTTAGATTTTCTAAACTAAATCCTTCACTTCACAGGTAATCCATAACCTCAGTTTATTTTTTTTTAATTTCTCCGTTACTAATCCTGTTTGTTTTCTTATTTTTTGTATTGAAACATTTTCCATGTATGGATGCCTTTGCCTGTATTTCTCTTCAAATATCCTTGGCTGCCTCTTTTTGTATTGATTAGGTTTGATCTCTCCTTTTCATAAATATTGCACCATATTAAATCTCTCTTTCTTTCCCATGTCCATATTTCTTCTTCAGATATCTCCTGCTCCTTCTGTTTCTCCTTACCTGGGGGACTCGTTGTGCCATCATGCTATGATTTAACCTGTGTTAGACTTTGTACACTAAATCCTTCACTTCGCAGGTATTCTATAACTTCAGCTTCTGTTTTTTTTTAAGTTCTGCTGTACTAATCTTCTGTAGTTTGTTCCCTCTTTATGATCTTATTTTTTGTATTGTGAAATGTTCTGTATTTGGATGCCTTTGCCTGTATTTCTTTTTGAATATCTTTGAGGCTGCTTTTTTGTATTAATTAATTTGGCTTTCTCTTTTGCATAAATATTGCACCATATCAGATCTCTTTCTTTCCAATGTCCATATTTCTTTTTTATACCTTTCAAAAATCTTTAGATTTTATTCTTTATATTTTCGCAAGTTTTGTGACTTGTAAATAGGAGTCTGTCGGAAGATCTCAGGTGTCTTCTGTTAGATTGAGGCTGAAGTAGATTATTGAGTGCTGGACACTTGTCCGGCTAATAAATTATGTCATGGGCCATTGCAAGTTGGTTGAGAGTTAGGTAATTAGGTAACTCAAGCCAAATTAGATGGCAGTGCAGTGATGGTATTTATATGGTGAGTTGGTAGCAAGTCTGGCAGTCTTATTTTAACAAGCGTCTAGTTTTGTTAAATCTGTTTTCTTCAGGTTGGTAAAAATAGGGGAGGCATAAAGAGGACTAGACAGTAGATGAATCCTGTCTGTAGATTGTCTTGTGGAGTCGGTGAGGTAAGGTTTAATTCTATAAAGTAACCCTAGTTTAATATGGAAGACTGAAGTTTCTTTGATAATGACAGGAATAGTAAGTCCTCCTTCCCTACTTGCTCCTCTGCTGAGGATACTTATTTTGGAGAAGGTGTCAGGCTCATGATATTCACGTTACAATGTTTTTCTGCCCATTATTTCTCTAACCAGCAAGTTCTGAGCACTTAGTTCAGGAAGAAAACGAGCTATTCCACAACTAGAACCTGTTGTAAGTGATGCTTCATTTGCTGCCAGGTAGCATTCCAAAGCAGATTCTTGGGTTATTTCATCTGACAAACATAGTTGTTAGAAGCTACACCGTTTAGCCATGGTCTTCTAAAGATATGTGCTAGTCAGAAGAAATAACCTAAGTAGCTGCCTTTTGCTTCCACATTCTGAACTCTGGTGGTTTAGAAAAATCATTTTTACTTATGTTAACTTGAGTCTATGCATTTGCTTGTCCCAGATGTTCCAGTTCGGGATTTCTGTTGTTCATCAGCCATGGGAATACTGTTGATTCTCCACTCGAAGAGGAAGGCTGTGTTGAAAAAGCCATTAATGCAGTATCTTTGCTAAGGTCCTGTGTGTAACCCAGTATACCTTTGATGCTGCAGACACATAGCCAGATCTGCCTGAACTGCAAACACTACAGCCAGAGTATAGCTTATGAGCAATTGCTTAGGACTGTTTTGCATGCTGTTGCTGGAAATTAAGCGTAGTTTGTTGAGCAGTCTCAGGAGACTAAGCAGGTCCTCCATTAGAAGGACAAGGCTTTTGCCATGGTTTGGGATATCAGAATTAAAAAAAATACTAATACAAAACTCCAAAGGAGGTACTAAACCACAGTTGCTAAAGTAGGATCTGCATATGATGAGCTGGTTAAAGATCCCAGTATTCTGTAACTTGCTCTGTCAGGTGAATAATAAAATGAGATTTCAGCTAGGGGTAGTGTCGAAGAGAGCTTCTTCAGCTGGTCCTCCTCATGACCCTTATGGAAGTCAAAAAGCTCAGGAGCCAGATCTTTTTCTTCTTGGTCTTTATTGGTCATGAAAGCAGAAGTGCTATTCATATAACTTGACACAGTGTCTTGCCCTTAATGTATACACTTTTAGAATCCAAGAAATTGTATAATATAGTTTGTTTGTCCATGATCACTGTTATTACTGATCTGGAATATAGATTTGTAAAGTCTGTGCATCATGGGGGGCAAAATTCTAACCCCAGAGAATAGTAGAGTGCATTACTCTCTATAATTAACAGACAGTTTAATAGTATTTTTTATTTTGCAGCATAATGAGTGCATAACATGTAATTTATAGCTGTGAAGAAACTGCCTAAGGGGATGTTTTTCATTTTAGTTTGGTTTAGCTTTATTGCTTGTCATATGGAACTTCTTCCTGCTTCATTTCATATATAAGCCAATTATTATCTTTGAAGATCCAGCATACTTAGATGTGACGTGTGAAGTATTGGTACATTAAATGCTCTACTGTAAACTGGAGAATCAATTCGATAGAGACACAACAGGGAATGAAAATAGTCTGTTTTAATATTTGCAGTCTAGAATATATACCTGATGCCCTTTTGACTCTATAAAGACCACGTTTCATATGTGGGTATTGAAATTTATTTATGTATTTGTTTTAACATTTGTTTATCAGGAATGTCCAACTGAGCCAAAGCCTATTTTCAGCGGAGGCCCAGGGGGAAAGCCCATAAAGAACAATTTACAAATAAAGTTAAACAGTTGCAATCAAAATGTAACAGCTATTACAGAAGAAATTTTTTGATGCTAAGAATACATTATAGAAGTTAGATTAAATACAAAATAAGAGTCAACAAAGCTGTATAGTTAGGTATAAGGTTGATTTAAGTAGGAAGGGATGAAGAAGCCAAAGATAGTAGAAGTATTTATAAATTAGATATAAAAGGTAGAGAAATAAGGAGTCGGGAAGTGTGTGTGTGTAGTCACGGGAGACAGAGAGGTAGCAAGAGGAGTTAAGATGAGTAGAGTAGGAAGAGGAAGCCCTGTTAAGCAGGGCTATTGGCATGAACAAATTCTGGAAATTAGTACAGTTTCCTTTAATATTTTTTTGAAGCTATGGGTATGGGGCTGATTTCTAATGTCCTATGGAAGTTTACTCCAGGCTAGTAAGACTGAGTAGCTGTAGAAGTGTTGTCCTAAAGCTGTTTTTGGCTTGTAGATTGATAAAAGAGACTTATCAGAGCTCTGAAGAGAACGGGAAGAGGAATAAAGGGATATAAGGGAAGAAATGGTGGGCAGAAGGAGGGATTGTTAAGGATAAAGTGGATCATGGACAGTCAAAAGCATAAAAGTAATTGAGGGAGTTCTAGCCAGTGTGGTGTTCTCAGAGAAAGTCAGTGGTGAGAGTTGAAGGATTGGTTAGCGGTGAACCTGGCAACTTTGTTATAGGTTCGTTAAAGAGAATTGTAAGTTGGTCAAGATAGGGGAGGCGTAGATAAGGGTGGGAAGAAGAAAGTCATAGGCAAGAGTAAGTCTTGAGTCGGTTGTGAAATATTTTTTATTTCTGTAAAGCAGTCCCAGTTTTTGGTGTCTTTTTTATACAGTTTAAAACATGCAATTCAAATTTAAGTTGGTCGTCTTTGACTACACCCAGAGGCTTAGTTGTGTTTCAACACATATGACAATGTTGTTAAGTGATGCAATGGTGAATGATGTTGTGTAATGGAAAAGAGACTTGGGTAAAAATAGAAGTTTAGTTTTATTAGGATTGAGTGCAAGTTGATTATTAATAAGCTAATTTTCAACAGAGTTAAGATTTTTGGGTAAGTGGAGGTCAGAGATATTGTCATAGGTATGGATGATGATGGAATCATCAACATATTGTATGAGAGTGGATTGGGAGTAGGATATATGAAGACTATTGGTGAAGGTGTTGAATAATAGTGGTCCAAGAATGGGTCCTTGGGGTACACCAGTGCAGACAGGGAGAAATGAAGAGAAGGAAGAGAGCCATTTGACAGATTACCAACTGTTGGAGAGGTAACTAGAAAACTACGTAAGGGTAGGGTTGGAGATATTAAGGTCAGCTAGTTTGCAAAAGAGTAAAGGATTGGAGACACTGTGTCAAAAGCTTTGGAGAGGTCAAGAAATAAACAGGAGACAAGTTTGTTGTCGTTTCTGACTTGTACAGTTGTTTGAGTGACGTTAATAAGAGCAGTGTTAGTACTATGGATAGGGTGGAAGCCACGTTGTGTGGGTGTGAGTAGATTTTCCTGCAGGAGGAAGTCCAGAAATTGAATATGGATACATTTTTCTAGTAAGTTTGATTGGAGGGAAAGACTACCAATGGAGGAAAAGTTATATACGTTAGTGGAATGGCCACCCTTGTGGATGGGAATAGTGTAAAATTGTTTCCAAAGAGAGGGGGAACATACGATTCTTGGATAGATTGGTTAATTAGGATGGAGACAAGGTAAGCTAAAGAGCTAGCTGCGATTTTTAGAAAGGGGGTAAGTTGTCAACTGAGGGGAGAGCAAGGTTTAAGTTTGTAGAGGAGCAATTTTATGTAGATAGTGGGGATGGATTTGAGTTGATGAAGGGGGTGGAGGAGGTTAGTGGGGTTATTATTGTGGATTAATTTTAGTGATGGAGTCAATCAAGTAAGAGTTAAAAATGGAAGCAGTTTCCAAGGGAGTATTGTTAGGACAAGGATTAGGGGAACTAGGGTTTCCAGGGTGGAGAATTTTGTTTACATTTTGCCAAAATTTGGGAGAATTTTTGTGATGGCTTGATGGAGGTTTCTGGTAGAATTTTTTTCTCGTCATTGATAATATGCTTTTTAGTAAGGTTATGGAGATGTTTGTAGTTATAAAGGTGAGCCTGGGTTTTCAGTTTCAGCCAGCATTTCTAAGGCTTGTCTCTGTCCAGCATTAAAGATTAAGTAGCCTTGGAAAGCCATGGTGCAGAGTGGGATTTTATCCTAACTTTCCTAGAGGGAGCTAGAGAGTTTAGAGTTTCAAGGAATATAGAATTGAATGTCTGCAGTACTTCATCAAGGGGAATATGAAGGAAGCAGGAAATACCGGTTTATGGAGGAGGGTATATTGCTGAACACTTCAGGGTTGATGTTAGAGTGTGTGTGATGTTCTTTATATTTGTGTGATCTGCAGTGTTGTAAAGTATATCTTTGTATGCAAATGGGAGTATGGTCACTAAGGGAATCGGGTAGTGATTTGGGGATATGATAACGTTTCAGATTAGAGACAAGGATCCAGTCAAGAATAGTGCCTGAGTTAGAAGACTTAATATGGTGAGTAGGGTATGTGATGCATTGAGGGAAGCCCTGAACATTTATGGAAGAGTTAGGGGAGTCAGGGGTGAGGCTTAGCCAGTCAGTGCTAACCTCATATAGGATTATAGTTTCATTAGCTAGGGAGTAAGTCAACCAGGAGAGTATTTGTTCAAGTAAGGGAATATTATTATGTGGTGGGATATAAATTGCAGCAACAGTAAAATATTTATGTGTGTTAAGATTACAGTTGACTATTAAGAGTTCAGCAGGTTGAAAGTTAGGGAGGGATATGTTGACTGAAGAAAAGTCAAGTTGGTTGGAATGGAGTATAGACACTCCTCCACCTTTTTTATGGTTCTTGTCGAGACAGAAGATGTTATAGAGGGGCGGAGAGATTTCAGTGTTAGTGTTATGGGGTTTAAGCCATGTTTCAGTTAAAGCTACTATGCTAGGGGAATGTTGAGCAATCCAAGAGTGGAATTCAGTAATTTTAGTGAGAATGCTACATATATTAAGGGAGCAAAGTGTTAAAAGTTTAGAGGGAGAGTTGGGGGATAGGTGGAGAGAGACGGTTGAATTAGAACTGAAAGAGCTAGGGGGGATGTCTCCAGAAAGGAATAGTGCTATGGAGATATGTGTTAGAGTAGGAATGATAAGAGCATAGGGTTAGGTGCTTGGGTTTGTTTTAAGGGGTTGAGATGGGTGAAGAAGAAGCTTGGTTTTCAGAGTGTGTGTGTTGGTGTGGTTGAATATGGAAGTATTAATTTCAAAGGAATGAAGTGTCAGTAAGTTAGAATGTCAGGGTAGGTTGATATACCTAGGAGAAAGTGTAGTATTACAGGAGGTCGAGTATGAGAGTAGCAGTAGTAGAGCAGTGGAGATGCAGATTTGGAACATTTTAATGACAGAGAATAAGTATGTGATGAAGTTGGAATAAAAGAGAAAGGGGAAAGAAGAGAAGCAATGCTGCTGAGTCAAGGTTTGGGTCAAAAGTGAAGAGACAAGATAAATACTAATATGGATCTGAGGTGACTTGGAAAGGAAAATTAGAGAAGTTATGTTAGGCAGTGAGATAAGGTGGTAAGGAAAAGTAGATTGTATTTAGAGAAAGTAAAGTAGATTCATGTAAGAGATAGGAGGAAAGTGTAGGAGAGGGAAGGTGCTAAGTTAAGAAAGGAGAGGATTAGTTCAAATGTTATGAGCAAGAAGAGGAGGAGTTATGTATGAAAAAATTGGAGGTTAAGGCAGGATAGAGATGTCTAAAGAGAGGTGATTGGACTGGTTAGTGTATAAGATTAGGGTATGTAGGGGTGGGTGGAAATTGGGGGTAGGGGAGCACAGTGATCCCCGAGCATAGTAAAGGGCAAACATAGCAGGAAGGACCGAGATGAAAGTATCAGACATCAGAAACAATCAGTCAGAGGGAAAATTTGAATAGGATAAGACACAAATCTGACTACAAAAGTATAAGGCCACCAAGGGAAAAGTGAAGGAGTTGCTAATTTCAGGATAAGTGATTTAGTGCAAAGTCCATCTTCAAAAAATGAAGAAAGCAGACAACAATTAAACTAAGAAAACTACATTGTACTAAATGTGGGCTGGCAGACTGCATAGAAACAGTATGCATTAGGGAAGAAATAATACAGGAGGCTTCATAAATCACTGACTGTGGCTGCTAGTTTAAAGGGACAAGAGTGTACCAATATATAACAGAGCGGGGGCGGAGGGGACCTAGGCAAAAATCGTCCTATCAAGTGTGCACACCACAACAGTTAAAAACCAGCAAATCAAAGTAAAATGTACAAGGTATTTTAATTTGAAGGAAGATCCCATGGAAGAACGCACTTGACAATGTAGGGAATTCCTTTCCAAGGTAGGAGTGCAACTGCAAAAAAGGCATGGTAGTTGTCAGCAAAAAGCACAGGAGAAACTAGAAGGCTGTTGAGCTGCCGATATTCAGAAAATAATGGCTTACACACTGCACAAGAAACACAAGGTGTGTTTTCAGATAAATAATACTTTAAAAATCTACATTGGAAGTTAGGATTGAAATACTGAACAATTGTATTAGAAAACAATCACAAGGCCTCCTCTCGTGGCAGAAACGGGTCTGGTAATGTATCCCAAACTTGTGATCTAGATTCATTTTTCATAATTGCAGTTTTGACTATGGTATAGATGTGGATGACTGCTGATCTTTTAGTACAGACTTATTAAACACTAACAGATGCCATGCAGATCTCAGGTTTTATAAATTTTAATAACTCCTCTACAAGGAAGTTGTGGCATTGTGATTTTGAATTAAGCTTGATATTTTTGTGCTGTATATTGGAATATGTTGTACTATATGCAGATAAATATTTCACAACAAAGGTCTCCTGTGACATTTCATTTTACTAGTTGCCATAATTTAATTTTAGGTATTGCTAAGGATTGTTTCATTACATTATCACCTGCAGGAGAGATTTATCACAGTGTTTAATAACTGAATTTGAGCAGTATTTGTTTTCCTCCTGTCCATGACATAGTGTAAAGTTTTCTTAACAGTTGTGGCTTTTCTTGTAAAATAAAATTAATGAAAGCTTTCACAGTTCATTGCAGTATAGGCTTAAGAAATATTATGATTATAGTTACAGTAATAATCGCATTTTATGTACCTAATTTGTAATGACCAGGGTGTTTACATAAACAATGATATACAGCACACACTGGAAGGTCATCAGTCATTTATGGAGAGAGTCACAGGACTGATGATATGACACTTGTTTCTTTTATTTTTAATGCATCAAGCGTAATCAGTCAAGGCAGAAAACAAATCTGTTGTTATTGCCTAACATTGTGAGTCTAGTATGCAACAGAATTTAAGTGTCTTCCTTGACATTTGCTGATCATTTTTCTGTTTAATTGTCTTGCAGTTTAGTAATTAGGACAGAACTTTGAAACATGAAGATACTTTAAGGCTTCCATTGCTATGCCATCTGTAAAATTCGACTGCTGTCATTTGTTTTTGGCATAATGCCAAGGGCATTATCAGCTTTGGTATTGTTACAGAGACATTTGCAAGATGAAGAATTATTGTGTACCAAGCAATTAATGTGCTGCAAAAAAAAAACGCACACACACACACAAATGAGAGAATATCGGAAAGTTGTATTGCTTCTTTTTTCTGATTATATCTTTTCTTCATTTCCTGCAGATTTGGTTCAGCTGGTTTTTAGATGTACTATGCTGCTTTTTTGTCCAAGTCTACGGACATTTGCTTTCTGGAGTTTGACATATTAAAAATGAATTGTACTATGCCTGAGGGTACAAGTGCTGCTTAAAGAGAAAAGGAGAGCTCTGCTGTCAGGAAAGCAAATGATAAAACAGCAGTGACAGGTTTGAACTGTTGTCATACTGCTGGAATAGTGTGCTAACAAACATTAGCACAAAATTAGAGCAGTTTGCAAAGTGAGTATAGATATTGGATGGATATCACTATTCTGAAGTATGTAATGATTAGTTTTTTTCCCTCCAGCTTATATAAAATGTATGCAGAATTTTGTGAACTGGTTTGCAGGAGAGGAGAATCCGTTGCCTTTCATTGCTAAGTAACCGCCATTGGGGAAAAGCTCTTCACACTGCAAGCACTTTTGTTCATTTAGCTTTTAAAATCCCATGCAGTATAGCCTTTAGCTACCATACCCAGTGTCTGGAGATCTGTATTAAAATAAATAGAAGGTAGTTTACCTCCTTACTGGTCTACTGAGTATTGTAGTTGTTCAGAAATGATGATTTAAACAGCTTTCGTATGTCCTACGTGGCCTGAAGAATAAAATCTCTTTTGCAGTTGTATTTGGCTTCAGTGCAGAAGAATATGAGTGAAGAGCAGAAGATGAAATGGGAACATGACATGTGAGGACAAACATTGTCTACACTGTGTCTTGCTGAATATTGCTTGAAGTGTAGTGGAATAGCCTGTACATGAGATCATGTGGACTGTGATTTTCTTTTGTCCATTCCATCAGTAGCAGTGCCCAGAAATGCTTGTGTTGTGCAGATATCTCTACAGCCTATTGTAAATAATATCTGCAGTACAGTTATCAGGGCTGGTAACTTTAACTATATATTTAACCTAACCTATTGGGAGAACATTAACAGAGCAATCATGAATCTGAAAACTCGAGACAGACTTTTTTAGATGAAGTGTCTGACTTGGCTGTGCTCTGGAAAAATCTTGGGATGTTCATGGCTAAGTTTATTTAGTTGTGTATGGAGGGAAGCTTTTTAATGTATGCATTAAAACTTTTTCAGTTATTACTAGTCCAGTAGAGGAAGAAGAGGGAACAGTTAACACAGGAAAAAAGAGACAAATAAAAATAAAATAAGGGTCTTACCTTATAGTACTGCATTAATTTCTTAGCACTGCTATATGTGTGTGTGTGTGTGTGTGTGTGTGTGTGTGTGTGTGTGTGTGTGTGTGTGTGTGTGTGTATGTGTATGTGTGTGTGTGTGTGTGTGTGTGTGTGTGTGTGTGTGTGTGTGTGCATGTGTGTGTGTGTGTGTGTGTGTGTGTGTGTGTGTGTGTGTGTGTGTTTGTGTGTGTATGTATGGGGGGGGGGTCTGTTGTGTATAACTGAACCGCCTTAATGTCAAATGTAAAACCCTGACAAAATAAGTTTGATCATACACAATAGCAAACACAAACAAAAACCAAAACCATTAGTTTTCCTCTTCCCGCTATTAAAACTAAACCCCCAGTAACACTAGCCTCAGATTTGTCTGAGTAGCAGCAGTGTTACGGGAAGGTTTTAATGATATTAAGGTGTAGGGTTAGGGTTGGGGAAAGGGGCAACATTAGGGTTAGGGGTTAGCAGGAGCACCCATTACTAAAGAGGGCAGGGGGGCTCCACCACCCTTCCCCCAACCCTAACCCTACACTCATTAAAACCTTCCAGCAACACTGCCACTACACAAGACAGACTCAGACACACAAACAACAGTACATCTGTCGCCTAAACTAACCCTTACCGTAAAACACCACCCATCCTTCAGTCATCCCCGACCCTTACTCTTTTTCTCTCTCTCTGACATGCACACACACACACACACACACACACACACACACACACACACACACACACACACACACACGAGCATGAGCACACTGACTCTCACCCCCCAGCCCCCCTTACCTGTATCGACATTCCATGCCATCAGCATATCAACTGTTCAGTCATTCATACCGTTGGCATATCCTCCTTTCAGCTAACAGTACCATCAGCATTAAATCACACATCTGTGCAGTACATGAATTAGACACTCTAAGTTAGCCATAGGTTTGAGTGTGCTTGTGAGTGTGTGGTATGGAAGAACAACCATGGCAGGGCTTGGTCACCCAGTGGTGTGAACCTTGACTGTAGATGATTGGCACTGTTAAATTGATACGCCAACTCCATGTTCTGCAAAAATGGAAAAAAGGGGATTGTGGATGGATAGATGGATATATAAAATGTTACTACAGTGTTGGGCAGAATTGTAAGTAAATTTTTTTTTTTTAAATTGAAATCAACATTTTGCACCGAATGTGGTTTAGTTTTAAGTGCATCTGTATTGTGTTACATTCACTAGTATTAAGTAAGCCAGGCCAGGTAATAAAATGACATAATAATCTAAATAATCTTCTTTACTTTAAAATGTAATTATGTTTGATAAAGTAAATACTACAGTGCATTTAAAGCCAAAATATTTGTCCTTTATAAGTATTAATGGTCTTGCAAGAGTAGAATATATACCTACAAATCACAATGTGTGCACATGTACTGTATATGTATGCCTAGCAACACAGTCCTTATTTTACATAATGGGTTTACAGAAGTTCTGTATGTCTGTCAGCACTAAGCAAGATCACAGCTTCTTGTTAAATGTGTTAGCATTAATAATATTTCATTTGAAGTGGCTAACAAGAGTATAGAATTTGCTAAATCAAGCACTAATAATGTGTTGAAGGAAACAAATGTTGAAAAAGGAGCAGCTTTGGTTACATTGAAGATTGTGGTTTGTATTAACATATCCAACTCAAAAAGCAAGGTAGATGGAATAGATTACGCCAGAAAATTCCAAAAAGACTTTAATCCACAGTAAAAGACAAACTCCACATTAACGCTTTGAGACACAACGCGTTTTCGTCCCCAATATAAGTAGGACTTCATCAGATAAAACCCTTTTAAAATACAATTTTCTTAAATACATTTTTAAAAAATAAATCCTCCTATGTTAGTAAAGTGCATCTTTGAACATCAAATCAGACTAGGCTCAACTCATTAATATTAATTCATCCATTAAATACATTAGAAAAGGTCTCAGAAATAAATATTTAACAAATTTAAAATGTTGTAACATATTAAAACATATTTGAAATACTTGTTGTATATTCCACTACTTTATATTTATTAAATAAATAAATAAATAAATAAATAAATAAATGTTTTATAAGGTGCATTGCTATAAATATTAAATTAATAAATATGACTTTTAAAGTGCTTAAGGGATATATATATATATATATATATATATATATATATATATATATATATATATATATACACACACACACACACACACACACACACACACACACACACACACACACACACACACACAATATCTCCATCTACTGTTCAGTTGGGATATTACACTTTCCCAGCTTTTAATTTTAATACAGGTGTTAATGAAATATGTTCATTTAAACCAGGTTTTTTTGTGGCTTCTAGCTTAATTTGCCACCATAATTCCCTGTATTCAAGCCATTCCTCCCATAGACCACCCCTTATATCTCTTTTTACTTGTTCTATTATAAAAAAAGTAAATTTTGAACCAATGCATTCCCTGGTATGCTTAAATAAAGCATTTGTTTCTTTTTGCCTTTGAATATCATACGTATGTTCGTAAATTCTTCTCCTCAGGACTCTCTCTGTTTTCCCTATGTAGAAAGAACTGCATTTTCCACATAAGGCTATGTATACCAACCCCTGTGTACCACAATTATAATGTCCTTTATTATTAATATTTATCCCCCTACTACTCAAATACACCTCACTCTTATTTGCTATAAATTCACATTCACAAGAAAATAATAGGTTGCAAGAAACGTTGAAAGATGAGATTGACACATTAGATGCTTGTATTTAAAAATGACCTAATACATGGGATTAGAGGTGAGAGGGATAAATATTATAAAGTGAGGGATGATATTGATTTTAAATGTAATGAATTGGTGCAAAGAAAGATAAATAAACTAAAAAGGGATATAGAAGAATATCAGAACGACTATAGCTACCCCAAGCCACCGCATACTAAATGGGATTATCAAGGTAATAGAACTTTGAGGAAAAACAAACATCAGACCACCGCTTATAGGAACAAAGAGGTGGATGGAAGAGAATGGAATGGTATGGATTATAATACGGAATTTCCACCTCTAGATAGAGGGGAGAGGTATATTGACTATTCAGAAAATCAGGATTTTCAGAGGAGGGGGGGGGGGAAGGGGGAGAGGGAGGTATTAGAACATATACACCTACCCCCCACCTATGATAAAG
This sequence comes from Protopterus annectens, assembly GCF_019279795.1. Classification (NCBI taxonomy): domain Eukaryota; kingdom Metazoa; phylum Chordata; order Ceratodontiformes; family Protopteridae; genus Protopterus; species Protopterus annectens. The sequence goes on along the minus strand of NC_056737.1, from coordinate 416,197,976 downwards.
GAGTAATCCTAAGAATAGGTCCTAAATATACCCTTAATGAGTTTTCTATATACAATTATAGTGATATTTCCATCCATAATGAACATTTTGAATTATTGAGTAAGGGGTTTAAATTTATTCCTTATAAGAAAGGAGATGTGGTTAAAACTATTATTGATATGAAAATATGTATGAGAAAAATTAATCTAAAAGTTACAATGAATGACAATTCAACTCCTCAGGACTCAGCTCTGGTCCGCCATTCCACTTATAACCCCCCCTACATCCGCAGATTAAAAATTTGGAGATGGTCTTAGAAAGAGAAATAAGGAAAGCACAGAGTCAAAAAAATCTTTATAAAGCTAACCTTACTAAGGAAGAATATCAGATTTTGAATATGCTAAAGAACAATTCTGAAATTAGAATTATGAAACCGGATAAGGGAGGGGGAATAGTGATTATGGACAACATTATATATGAGGGCAAGATGAACTGCATTTTGAGAGATGAAATAAAATATACATGTGTATCAAAAAATGAGGTGAATATGGCATATCATAAAATAGATGTAAGTCTCAAAGATATGTTATTTGAAGGAACTATAGACAAAAAAGTATGAATATTTACATATAGGTAAACCAAGGATACCAGTTATCTTTGGTATACCCAAAGTTCATAAAAGTATAGAAGACCCCCCATTAAGGCCAATTGTCTCCTCTGAAGGTTCGAAAACACTTCCTTTGGCAAAATATGTAGACTTTAAGGTAAAACATATATGTGCTGGTAATAAATATATATTAAAGGATTCGTGGGATTTTTTAAGAAATATTACCCCTGAATTATATAGTGAAGAGTTAATGTTTGTAACCATAGACATTATAGACCTTTTTTCCTGTATACCTTATGAAGATGGTTTATTAATGTTTGAGGAAGTAGTTTATGAAGATAATAAATTAACTCAAATTGAGAAAACTACAGTTATGAGTTTAGTGGATATGGTGTTGAAATATAATTTTTTGATGTTTAATGAAGAATATTATCAACAGATACAAGGGGTTGCTATGGGTGCAGCGTGTGCACCCATATTTGCAAACCTTGTATTGGCACAATGGGAAGTAAAATTTGTGTTATTTTCTGAATTTAGCAAATATTGGACTTTATATCGTCGTTTCTTGGATGATATAGTCATTTTTTGGATTGGAGGCATGGAAAAATTCAAAGAGTTTTTCGATTATATAAATAATACTACTAAATTTCTGAAATTTACTTATACCACCTCTTTAAACTCTGTTAAATATCTGGATGTTGAGGTATATAAAGATAAAAATAAAAAAACCTTTGAATCTAAAATATATAGGAAAAATACCTTTTGTAACCCTTTCTTACACTATACTAGTGCGCACCCCTCACATTGCAAAAAGAATATAGTAAAAGGGCAATTTGTGAGGGGTAGTCGCATGACCAGCTTAAATGAAGATTTTTATGTTGAGTGTAACATCTTAGAAAAAATGTTTCAAGAAAGGGGATATCCGAGAGAATTTATAGAGAATATTAGAAAAGAGGTGGAAAATAGTAGAGCCTTCAAATTTAAACCTATTAAAGGAAGTGGAATAGCGGGTCAAGAGATGACACTAATCAATTATAATAGGAAAAAGGACAGTTTGAACAGGCTGTGATTTTGGAATATAACACTTCAAATTCCAAAATAAGGGAAATATTTACTAAAGAATGGAATAATTTTTCTTTATATTCAGATATAAATAATATTAAAAAGATATTTCCAAAGATAGTATGTAGAAATTCACTAAACATGAAACAGTTATTAGAGTCTAATAACAGAGGGGGTAATAATAGTGGATGTTCTTCATCTCACATTGCTGCAGTCCTGACACTTGGGTAGTCCGCTGTCCCAGTCGGCCCGAATACCAAAGTATATGGCTGACGTCGGTCAAGGCGCATTAGTCTGACATCAGGACGTCAGGGTATAAATGCGCATGACCGACGTCATATCCTCAGTCTTTTTTGCCGCGTGGTCCGATGCAGAAGCAGTGTTGCGAGTGCAGGTTGGCGTTCTGAGATTTTCCGAAGTCGGAGTTTCAGACCGAATCAAAGTTGGCTAAGTACCCCGTTGGGGAATATTTTGGTTTTTTCTTGCCTCAGTATTTTACCGGATGTCAGAAAAAGTGAATAATTGTATTTCTTGTGGGAAACAGATACCTCATAGGGATTACCATACCTTGTGTATACCTTGTTTAGGGCCTGAGCACGACGTTGTTGGCTGTCGCTCTTGTGCTAGATTTAACAAACGCACTATCAAGAGAAGATTAGATTGTGCCAGGTTAGTTTTTGGGAAGCGGTGTAATTATAAAATGCCGTCGGATGCTCCGACGCCCGCTTCGTCTAAAAAGCGCAAGGACAAAGCAGCAAAGCCTAGGCCGGTAGAACCGTCCGTCCCTGACGCCGGTTCTTTAGAGGGCTCGGAGGAGCCAGAGGTTCAGCCAGAAGTTTCTTTGGAGTCCCAGGGTGAGACTTTGTTACTGCAAGATGTGACCTCTCAGGAGGTAGGCCAAGCTGAAGGGGCTTCTCAGGTAGCTGTTCTTCCCTCCCTTCCTAAGGTGGTTAGGCCCTCCCCTACTGTTTCCAAGGCTTCTCCCAGGGGCAGGCCAGGTTTTGTTTCAGGTGTTTCCCCTAGTACTTCAGGGTCTGTGCCTAAGAAGCATATTGCTTAAGATGGCAGAAGATTTAATTACAATGATTAGAGGTTCTATGCCCCCTCCTGATAAGAGGCCTAGGGTGGAACCTGAGCTTGGGAGTTTTGAACAGTATTCGGATGCTTCTGAGTCTTCGGCTGAAGACTTGCAGGAGTATTCTCCTTACTCTGATTCTGATGTGGATGTTTCTACTCCTTCCGCTTCTCCTCCTGAGGATTTTTCTTTTTCAGAGACTCTTCATTCCATGAGGGAGCATTTTAAATGGGAAGGTCAGGATTTCTCTGATTCCAGGAAAAGGCTTAGAGAATTTTTGTTTCTACCCCAGCATAGGCCTTTAGCTATTCCTCCTGTTCTGGATGTGGTGGAAGATGTTTTTGCAGAGGCTTCTCTGAATCCTGATTCTTTGCCCCCTGCTCCAGTTAAACCGGATAGATATTATAGGGTGCCTGAAGCTCATAAGTATCTTTTTAAGAGTCCTAGGGCAGACCCAGAAACTGTTTCTCAGGGGCCTAAAGGTGTTAAGGCTTCTGTTGTTAAAAATCCTGTCCCTCCAGATAAAGAGGCAAGGGCTTTGGATAGATGGGGAAAGAAAGTGTATACTTCTTCCACTTTAGCCATGAGGGCTTTGAATTGTCAGTTTCACATGTTGAAATACCAAAATTATCTCCTTTCACAATTAAAATCTAAGGTAGATGCTCTGGCGGAAGGTATTGAGTGTAAAGAGTTGCAGGATTTAGTTCATGTTTCTGAACAGGTGGGTAAGCATTCTTTGCAATGTGGTTTTGATGCTGTACAGGCCTCTTCGAGGGTGGCTGCCACTGGTTCGGTTCTTCGCAGGCATGCCTGGCTGAGGGATCAGAATTTAGCTGAGCATGTTAAGACAAAGATTTTAGATGCTCCTTTACAATCTGATGTGTTGTTTGGTTCGCCTGTGGAAGCAGTTCTAAAGAAAATGGAAGACAAGGCTAAGTCTATGCAGACTGTTAAAGATTTTCTGCAGGTCCAGCCTCCAAAGTTTAGTAGAAATTGGCCTACTAAGGGGTGGACATACCCTGCTTATGATTCCCAGTCTAGGGGTAGGTCTAGACGTGGTAGGGGCAGAGCTCAGGGTTCTTTTAGGCCTAGAACAGGGAGTTCACCCGCTCAGTCTTCTGGTGAGGGCAGGGGTCAGTCCTTTCGTAAGCAGACCCAATGACCTGCCTTTTCAGCTGCCAGAATCTTCTCAGCTGGCAGCACCCTTGGGAGGAAGGTTGGCACTTTTCAGAGAAAACTGGAGTTTAATTACCCAAGACAGATGGGTATTGGATATCATTCACCACGGTTACAGGTTTTATTTCCATACCTTGCCTCCTTTCAAAGGCATGCCAGACATTCCTCCTCAACAAAGAAAAGAGGCTCACAAGCAAATTTCTCTGTTACTCCAAATAGGGGCCATTCAGCCGGTTCCTGTGCCAGAAAGGGGCCTAGGATTTTATTCACGCCTGTTCCTAGTACCAAAAAAGGGGGACACGTGGAGACCAATTTTGGATTTATCTATCCTCAACACTTATCTGGACATTCCCAAGTTCAAAATGTTGACGCTACAACAACTTTTACCTCTACTGGGCAAAGATCACTGGATGGTAACTTTGGATCTCAAGGAAGCTTACCTTCATGTTCCTATCAGACAAATTTGCAGGAAGTATCTGCGTTTTCGAGCTGGAAATTCTCATTATCAGTTCTCTGCATTGCCCTTTGGCTTATCTACTGCGCCCAGAGTATTCACAAAAGTTCTGGCTCCAGTGATAGCTTTCTTCAGATTAAATGGAATACAAATCTATCCTTATTTGGACGACTGCCTGATTCTGGCTCAAGAAAGGGAAGTTCTTCTTCAGCATTTGGAATATGTGATAGCAGTGCTAAGATGCCTAGGGTATTCTGTGAACGAAATAAAGTCCAGTCTAGTACCCTCTCAAGACAGGTGCTTTCTGGGTGTGAGACTGAATACAGCAACCCAGATGGCCTGTTTAACCCCGGACAAGCAAAAGAATCTTTCTCTTTACTTCCATCAACTATCTCATCAGTCCGGGCTGACTGCAAGGACAGTCCTTCAAGCCTTAGGGTTCATGGCATCTTGTATTCTGGTGCTTCCCAATGCCAAACTGCATATGAGGAAGCTGCAATGGTATCTCAAAAATGTATGGACACAGCACTGTCAGAATTTGGATACTGTCATTCAAATAATACCTTGCATTCAACAGGAATTTTTGTGGTGGGCTCAGGAATGTCACCTAAACAAGGGACTCTCTGTGACCCGGCCAGAGGCGAGTCAGATTTTAACGACAGATGCCTCAGACACAGCTTGGGGAGCTCATCTGAATGGAAAGTGGATACAAGACAAGTGGCCTGCCAGACTACAGCATCTACATATCAACATGAAGGAGATGTTAGCAGTCCAGTTTGCATTAATGGCTTTCAAGGATTTACTTCTTCCAGGACAGGTGTTGATTCTGACAGACAACACAACTGTCATGTGGTACATCAACAAGCAAGGGGGAACACATTCTTATCCTCTATGCAGGCAAGCAATGATTTTGTGGGAGACTGCTCTCAGTTTACAACTAAATCTTCAGGCAAGGTTTCTGCCGGGAGCACAGAACTCCTTAGCAGATTTGTTAAGCAGGCAAATCATGGATCCCCACGAGTGGAAACTGGATCTTCATGTGTTTCAGAAATTGACAGTGTCATGGGGAACTCCAGACATAGAGCTGTTCGCTTCTCCACTAAACCACCAGCTGCCAAAGTTTTGCACGAAAAGGTTTCATCCCACAGCTTGGAAAGTGGATGCTCTTTCTTTCAGTTGGAAAAATCTTCATGTGTATGCCTTTCCACCTCTGCCTCTCCTCCCAAGGGTACTTCTGAAGGTCAGACAGGACAAGCCAAGGATGATTTTAATAGCTCCAGATTGGCCACGGCAGCACTGGTACCCATTACTGAGGAGTCTGGTAAGGAAGCCTCCATGGCCTTTACCTTTGATTCCACACCTCTTGTCTCAGAAGGACGGTCATCTGCTCAATGTCAAGCTTCATTCTCTTCATCTAACAGCCTGGCATATTCTGTTTTGAACCTTAGCAGGTCTCAGCTTCCTCAACAAGTTTTGAATGTGATTATGGAAGCCAGAAGACCTAGTACAAGGAAAGTGTACGCAGGTAAATGGAAGAGATTTTTGTTTTGGAGTGCAGCAAAGGATTTGGATGTTTCGGAGCCTAATTTGAGGGTGGCTCTTCAATATCTTACTGAGTTATTGGACAAAGGTTTGTCTTTCTCTTCCATTAAGATTCATGCTGCAGCAATTTCAGCTCACTATGATTGTGACCCTCCATTGTTTTCTCATCCTTTGTTCAAGCAATTTCTTAGAGGGGCAAAGAATATAAGGCCCCCACGTAGAGCTCCTACTCCTGCTTGGGACCTCAATTTTGTGTTGGAGAAACTCACTCTACAACCTTTTGAGCCTGCAGCTACGGCTGAATTGAAATATTTGTCATGGAAGACTGCTTTTTTGTTAGCCATTACCTCTGCAAGAAGGGTGTCTGCATTGCAGGCCCTTATGGCGGTGGAGCCTTTCTTGATTTTTCATAAGGATAGGGTATCTTTACGTACTAATCCTTCCTTTATGCCTAAAGTGGTTTCTAGTGTGGCTTTAAACCAAACTATTCATTTGCCTACTTTTTATGCAAATCCCCAAAATAGGGGGGAAAAGATTTTGCACACTTTAGATGTACACAGACAGTTGCGTTACTATTTAAGCAGGACTAAGGATTTTAGGCAGTCTCAGCAGTTGTTTGTTTCTTTTGCACTAGGTTCTCAGGGCAAGCCTGTGTCAAAACAAACTATTTCTAAGTGGATTGGGTTTTGCATTACTTTCTGTTACTCCCATCATGGCAAAGAGGTTCCAGCTGGGATTAGGCCTCATTCCACTAGGGCTACTGCCACTTCCACAGCCTTTCTAAGGGGGGTGGCAACTAAGGATATTTTGGAGGCAGCTACTTGGAGTTCAGTGCATACTTTCTCGAAGCATTACCACCTTCCTCTCTACTCTAAATCTAGGGCTGGTTTTGCCACTGCTATTTTACAGGGCATGTTGGCAGCTCCTGCTTCTCTGTGATTTGCCATCCTCCCTTACCTCTGCTTTGGGATTCTACCCAAGTGTCAGGACTGCAGCAATGTGAGATGAAGAACATAGTACAGTTTTGTACCTACCATAAATGTAGATGTTCGAAGATCCACATTGCTGCAGTCCAATTTACCCTCCCTCCTTCCCCTCTGTGTTTAGGGGTGTTTGTGTGTGTGGGAGTGTACCTTTTTATCTTTATATATATTGAACATATATATTGGGTACAGGGGGGTTTGGTGTGTTGTTGTTGTTTTTGGTTTGGCCTTATTTTTTTTAGGGTCTTCTGACATCTGGGGCAAGAAAAGACTGAGGATATGACGTCGGTCATGCGCATTTATACCCTGACGTCCTGATGTCAGACTAATGCGCCTTGACCGACGTCAGCCATATACTTTGGTATTCGGGCCGACTGGGACAGCGGACTACCCAAGTGTCAGGACTGCAGCAATGTGGATCTTCGAACATCTACATTTATGGTAGGTACAAAACTGTACTTTACGGCACAGTGAATGGGATAAGGAATAATGGAACATATAAATGTGGCCATTGTAAACAATGTGAATTTATAGCAAATAAGAGTGAGGTGTATTTGAGTAGTAGGGGGATAAATATTAATAATAAAGGACATTATAATTGTGGTACACAGGGGTTGGTATACATAGCCTTATGTGGAAAATGCAGTTCTTTCTACATAGGGAAAACAGAGAGAGTCCTGAGGAGAAGAATTTACGAACATACGTATGATATTCAAAGGCAAAAAGAAACAAATGCTTTATTTAAGCATACCAGGGAATGCATTGGTTCAAAATTTACTTTTTTTATAATAGAACAAGTAAAAAGAGATATAAGGGGTGGTCTATGGGAGGAATGGCTTGAATACAGGGAATTATGGTGGCAAATTAAGCCAGAAGCCACAAAAAAACCTGGTTTAAATGAACATATTTCATTAACACCTGCATTAAAATTAAAAGCTGGGAAAGTGTAATATCCCAACTGAACAGTAGATGGAGATATTGTGTATATATATCCCTTAAGCACTTTAAAAGTCGTATTTATTAATGCAATATTTATAGCAATGCACCTTATAAAACATTTATTTATTTATTTAATAAATATAAAGTAGTGGAATATACAAGTATTTCAAATATGTTTTAATATGTTACAACATTTTAAATTTGTTAAATATTTATTTCTGAGACCTTTTCTAATGTATTTAATGGATGAATTAATATTAATGAGTTGAGCCTAGTCTGATTTGATGTTCAAAGATGCACTTTACTAACATAGGAGGATTTATTTTTTAAAAATGTATTTAAGAAAATTGTATTTTAAAAGGGTTTTATCTGATGAAATCCTACTTATATTGGGGACGAAAACACGTTGTGTCTCAAAGCGTTAATGTGGAGTTTGTCTTTTACTGTGGATTAAAGTCTTTTTGGAATTTTCTGGCGTAATCTATTCCATCTACCTTGCTTTTTGAGTTGGATTGGTCGTTTTGGAGCATTTTGGTGTTTCTTAGTTTGTATTAACATATATGACCTCATGCATATTTATACAGCCTACTGACATACAGCTTCTATGTGAATACTCCTGAAGTCATGTACTGCATAGGTTTGTGTTATCCAAAAAGCTCAGTGTAGTGAAGGAAATAGTCATAGTAACATTGTACTTTGTGTATCATTTACATGGCAGGAGCAGTAGCAGTGTATACTGAAGTGATCTGTTGGCCGCGTAAAGGCCACTTCCTAATTTTTTACATGATTTTCTTCCTTTTGTTATACAGTCTATTGATTTTGTGATTCCACCAGGGTGGCTTGTTTTTTGAGTTAATTCTGTACTTCTTCCTGGTGGGTACAGCTGCGTCTATGCAGCTATTAACATTATTGTATAGGGTTTCTGTGTGAACAGTGTTCTCAGGGTTTATGGGGGCTTCACATTTTGCCAGGCTATCACTTAATAGCAGGAAGTTAGCCTTAGAGTAGTTCTGAATATTTCAGGGTTATCTGGGGTTCCAGGTTTTATTTTCACTTCAACGGAGACCATTTTGTGGTCTGACCTTACCAGAGAAGACATTACACTAATGGGTATGCAGCATGCTCCCATATTAGTGAGGACTAGATCCAGTATGGTTGCACCCCTGGTTAGTGTATTGAGAGTCTGGACCAGGCAGTTTGTGTTTGCAAAATCCAGGATTCTCTGTGCCTGTACATTTGGTTTTATATAGGATTCATAGTTAATAGAGGGGTAATTAAAGTTGTCCATGAATATGGTATTGGTTTGGATGGTGAGTGTTTCCACTAAGTTTAAATACATGGTACGGGTTTCCTGGGTCAGAGTGGGAGACCTATAGCTTGCAAGGAAGTGGTATTGGATTTTGCCTGTGGTAATTTGAACATGGAGTAGCACATGTGTATTGTTTTGTTTGACCAGCTTTGAGGTAGAATTATTTTTGATATAAATCGAGACACCTCCACCTTTAGTCCCTGTCTGTGTAGTAACTGGTCTAAATGTGTGGAAGATATTATAACCTTGCACTGGTGGTGTGCTGTCTATGGCTTTAAACCATATCTCAGTAACCTCACAGACGTCAACATTCTCTAGTGTGAGGGGAGCTTCTAGGGAGTGGAGTTTTTTTTGTTTAGACTTCTGGCATTGAGCAGTAATATGCTTAGATGTTCTTAGTTTAGATTTGCTATGTCAGAAATGCTTTGTCTGGCATTGCCTAAAAAAGGCAGTGTGGGGGAAGACTTTGTTTTAGCTAGTATTCAAAAGCCTAGAGGAGAGAGGTGCAGACCATCCCTGACAAAGCAGCATGGTCTGTTGACCATCTCCTTCAATGCTGACAAATATTGCACCCTCTTAGAATGCCACCAGAAACTAAGCCTATTATTTAAGTCATTCATCTTCTTCTTCTTTCGGCTTTTCCGGTTAGGGGTCGCCACAGCGGATCACCTGTCCGCTCATGATTGGCAGTGGAGTTTTACAGTGTCGAGTTGCCAGCCCGATGCCCAACCTTCCATGGAAGGCACATGCACACACACGCACTCATACCTAGTGCCAATTTAGAGTGTCCAATCCACCTACAGCATGTCTTTGGGATGTGGGAGGAAACCGGAGCACCTGGAGGAAACCCACGCAACCACAGGGAGGACATGCAGACTCCGCACAGAAGGCACCCCAGCTGAGAATTGAACCGGAGAACCTCTTGCTGGGAGGTGGCAATGCTAACCGCTGCACCACCGTGGCCGCCATATTTAAGTCATTCATCTTTTGTTCATATTGTGGTATCATCCTTGGAGAAGGTAAAATGCTGCTGAATACTAGGCTCATATCAGCCTGGGACATGCATTCCAAGAGCATAATAGAGCATACATAACTGCATTGAGTTGGTACCAGTCTGCATGAGATTGTGCTGAATGATGTGCATGTGTAATGGCTAGTATATTTGCATAGGTATAATAATTTGGGGTGTAGCTTGCCTTACTGGCCACTGCATAAGGGGGTGTACAGTACAGATACTGTACTGTACTGTAGGTTGCACATCAGACACCACCGAGAGCTGGCTGCCACTACAGCATGATGTCAGTAACATGATGCACACATTGGAAGTAACTGCTTAGAAACTTGATCGTTCAGGTTTGTATTGATTTGTCATTGTTTTATCTCAACGCCCAATGCCTTGAAATGGGGTGGTATCAGTGCAAAGTAATATGCATCTGGGAAGTGCAGTCATGTGTCACTCTAACAAATGCAGCAGTAGTTAGTACTCGCATTTCACGTGCACCACAATTACTAGGTTTTTACACGTAATATATTCTTTCCAATTGGATGAAGGAATGCATCATACAGTGCCTTTTTACATAGCTAAGCAGGAGATTGGTAGCATCTCTCATCATAGTGTACTTACACTATATATAACTGCTTATAAGGCAACATTTTGACATTTCACCAACATGTTATACACTGCATTACACCTGGTCACCTTATTTTAAATGTACATTCCAGTCCTCTTTACTAGCACATTGTGTTTCATTTGTTGCATATCTTCTGCATGCTTGGTATAAGCAGAGCATTACTGCATTTGTTTTTTTTTTTTTTTACTGTATTTGAATATCTTTGTCTATTTGGCCCAGGTTGTGACTGAAATGGGTTCATGGACCAGCCCACCCACCCAACAAACTAATAAAATAAAATTGAAATGCAAATGCAATAAATAACTAAAATAAACTCAACTTTCATTGTAGTACTTTTGCTAAAGCACTTCACAGTGTCATTTTTCAAGACTTTAAAATGAAAATCAGAGACGCAACACTACATTCCTCAGTTGACGGAAGCAATAAGCCAGTGTCACTGGCCTGTAGTTACATTTTCATTAGATGAGTCTGGAGATTTGAAATGTTTAAGACTTTATCTACTTAATGTTGTATGTCTGTCTCTCAGGAAATTTCTGAAGTTCCAAAAAGGCCAGGTGTCTGATTTCAGTTTTTATTTGTTTTGGTTCAAAAGTTCATAGGTAAGTACTTGGCTAGCTGGCCTTGTGAGCCATTTTTAAGCCTAGCCAATTTCCCTTTTTGTGCTTGAATTAACCTATCACGTTTGGTTAGAGATTGCCCGTACCCATCCCATGGTTGCCAATTATTACCTTTGATGAAAACAACTGGAATCGTACCAAAGATAACTGGAGGTGGACCATGTATGGGATAAAGAATTTAGGAGCTCCCTCTGTCCATTAGTAGTACAGGGCCATTCCTGGGTAAATTTTCTGTTTCCCCATCCATAGATCTGAGTTGCATTTAAATATGGACAGTGACTAACTTTGTTTTATTTGGACGGGGAGTCCGTTCCAGAGCAGCGGTATCATCTGCACAATATACCTATCCCTCCAAACCATTCTGTTGATGTTGCAGAAGAGGTTTAGATCCCTAGAGTGAGTTGGTCCATGTAGGACATGTTATATAGGCCTTTTATAGGTTCATAGGTGTGTACTAGGCTAATGACCGCAAAGGCCTTTTTTAGGCCTAGCCATGCATCCCAAATTTCTTACAAGGTCTCTTTAGTAAGGTATCTCTGTGACCATTCCAGTTGTTGCGTGTGTCTGGGCAAATTCATGACATAGGAGGCATTATATTCATTGACTGGCCTAATGAGGGCTGAGTAAAGGGGGACAATGACATCCCTAGATCTAGATACAATCCCTTTGTTTTTAAGCTATGAAATACAGAAGGACATTATTACAACAATAACCACATGTTGGTTGAAAGTTAGGTTTCTGTCCACTTATGTCCACAAATTCAAAACACCTTGGTCAACTTTTAGGGTTGCATTGTCAATGTGGTAGTTCCCTGGGGTAGATAACTTCCCAAAGGATGCAGTAATACATTTTTTAGCATTTAGTTTCAGTCCATGATTTTGGCACCAATTATTTATTTGGGACAAACCTTCCTGTAGGATGGCTAAGTCATTTGGGGATTAAGTGAATTCTTCTAGCTTACAGTCATCTTCAAACGTAATCAACCAGAGCCCTTTGGTATTGGTTTTTACTTCAAAAAAGTAGATGTCAAACAGGAGAGTTCCCAGCACAGAACCCTAGGGTACTCCACTGGTGACTGATCCCTTTGTTGAGGTAGCTTCACCTAATTTGATGATCTGCAGCCTATCTGTGAACCATTTGGTAGTTCATTGGGTGACACAGGGGTTTATTTTCAGTTTATTTAGCTTTTCTACTATACCTGATTGAGTTGTGTGTTGTTGCCCCCCCCCCCCCGAGTATTTTCACAAACTAGCCCCAGGTTGTTCATGTTTAATGACTCTGAGGATTCAGTATTTTCCTGTCTGTGTGACAGGCAAATTATCCACAGATTTGAAGCCGTATCTAAGTATGGTAAACTAGCCGTTTCTGTATGTATCAGAGTAGACACAAACAAAAGGAAACATTTACCGTTGTCGAGATCAGGCTATTTTGCTAAAACAGAATTCTGCTTTGCATATCTGTGAACTTCAGTGTACAGAATCTCCCAAATGCTGTTCTGCACTATCTGGGAGAGAGATTTCATAGCTGTCTTGAGTGGTTAAGAAAAAAATACTAGAATGCAGTTTTGGCACAGAATTGGTGAAGTTTTTTTTGTTATTTGTAATGGGAAGAAAAAAGCTATGTGGATATACATATGGACTTACCTTCCTTATCTGGAGAGTCATTTGTCTCCAGGTTATGTAAGTATTTATATTACTCCTAGATAGCACTTTTATATCAGATATTAAGTAATCCTCTATATGCATCAAATACTTGCCCTATTTTTTTGAACAGTCTTACTTCACATGAGGTATGATGGCCAAATTCCTGAAGAACAAACGAAAAGCACTGTACTCACTCCTAAAGTTCCAGGTCATACCAAACACTTTATTCCACAACCAGATTAAGCACTTTCATTCTAAAAGAACTTCATCAGAATCTAATATAATTCAAAAGACATAAGTTTAAATACTTTAAATGATAGTGACATCAGATCTCATCAGCTAATCATCTCTAAATGCTAATTAATTTTGCATATTTGAAAACCAATTTCCTACAACTTAGTTAAAAATTTAAAGAAGTAATTATACAGTCTTTATATAAAACAATAAGAAGTCTTTAACAATAAAATTCAAATGTATTAAGCAAATATTTAAAATGTACTTAAAAATTAATTTTAACAGAAATGATAACTTGCTTGCTTTTTAAATCAGAATACCATTAATGGAAAGTTTGTCATTAAGCCCTGGCAGTACAGTAGCATTCAATCTGAATGCCAAAATAGTTCCCTTACCTCCAACCTAGCCTCCCACAAACCACTCCTCTCATTATTTCATCTTTTCTAGGATAAAAAAAAATGTTTTTTTTTTCATTCCCGACAGGACAGAGTGTTTGAACAATGCATTGCTTTCATCCTTCTTCCTAAGTGCTAAGTTGTGCTCATAAATTCTTAGTTTCAGCTGTTTTTCTGTCTCTCTATGTAGAATGTGGAACAGATAAAGTATGTGGCTAAATTTACCACCCCATCAGTATTACAGTTGAATCTACCATTGCTAGTTAAGACTAGCGGGGTAGTAATTGATCGTAATGTTAAGTCTGTCATATATAGATCTACATTGATTGCATGAACCACATCTAGTCTTGCCATGCCTACTACTCTGAGCCTTAGGTCTTTCAAAAATTTCTTTAATATTCCTCCCCCTCATAAATAGTTGGTAATTCACCTAATGTATCATTCAAGTTAAATGAGTCCATCACCAACTTCCAATTATTGTAGATCATATCTTTCAATGGTCCACTTCCAGCCCCAAACGATAAAATCATTGCCTTTTGTAGATCATTTTGTAGAAATTTTTGAAAGACCTAAGGCCCAGAGTAGTGGGCATGGCATGGCTAAATGTGGTCCATACTGTTAATGGTTAGTATAATTAAAGTATTTAAAAACATTTCTGAAACAAATTATTGCATTATAAAACTTCTACCAGTTGTCATACAAGCATCCACATGTGGAGAAACAGACTGTTAAATCCACAAATCAGGGATGGCTAGAAGAAAATTTTAGCAGCAATAAGAAGGTGAAACAACTGTATGGCGAATGGGCAGATTTGAATGACCCGTCACTTCTCATCTGTTATCTGTGTTGGAAGGCAGTTTTATTGAGGAAAAGATGGGTCAGATATTCATTATGAACCAAAAATTAATGTTTATTTGTGTTTAAAGAGATTAAGAAAGTAGACAAGCTAGAACTGTTGACTAGCTTGTCATTCTGTGGCATACTTTTTATTTACTTTTACATTTTGGTTACTGGGGTAGAGCAGTCATCACAGAATGACCAATTGCAGGCTGATCTCAGGTTGCAGTCACATTGTGACAATGAAAAAGCAACAAGCAAATATCAGTAGAAACATAATAGAACTGAGATTGCTACAGCAAAATGCAACAGATTTCAGTGAAATAGTACACTAGATACGTGACTAGTAATACATAGGCATGAATGCAGAAGAAAAGGAAACTATGTACAAGATGCAAAAGTGTAGAGAGAGTGACTGACAGCTGCACATTCTGTGTTTTATAAGATGGTGTTACTGATGTCTAACAACATACTACAGAAGGGGAAACAGTCCCTGTGAAATGACAAATATATAAATAGTTACTAAGCCATAGACTTAAATGAAATCAGGTAGCATAGGAGGCAATCTGAAAGAAAGCCAAAACTAATTTGGGGGGACAAAGGCCAAAAATCATGGATAGATTTTAAATATTGCTCCTATGAACTTAGACAGTAGCAAGAGTAACATATTTTGCATTAGCATGCATTGATGTCTGAAACTCAAATCTGTTTCATTATTTAGTGATTGCAACCCCCAATGATTTGCCTAAAAACATAACTTTTTATGAGGGATAGACAAAATATATTAGACAAAAATACTGACATTCTGCAAAACTCTGGACACTTGAAGTATGTTCCCTGGATCTTCCCTCAAGCTATGTCAGAGTAATTGCTGTACTTTGGCTATTCTTAAGATGTAGTGTGTGTACTGTCTGCTAGACGGGTATTGTAATTTGCATAATTTGTAACAAAGTTTAGGATGCATTTGTTTTTATGTTTTTTTAACAGGTAAGTGGACTGGTCTGTGTTCCTTTTTTGTCATGATCCAGGCCACAAGTCACCAAATAGTGAAGACAAGAATATTCAACATTTGTAGAATGCAATCAGCTAATATAAAGACAAACAGAATTTGAAACAAGCAGAGACAACTTTGCTCAGCAGATAATAAATACTCAAGAGATACTGAAAGAAAACACATTTCAGAATAGGTTTATATTAGTTGAAATGTAAAATAGCATGTAATCAAAACATAGGAGTTTTTGATGGAGCATATAATCAGATTTGGATTTGATGGCTTACTCGATAGTTTATTAACTTCATCCATTTTATATGAACACGAATTAAACAATTAGAACCTTAACAGTGTGTTTTTTTTTTAAACAAAATGTAGTCAGCCAAGTAAAACCATGATAATTGGACAGGAGGAAAAGGTAGGAGTAAATAAGGGAGTTCAGGTAAGTGCAATTTAAAAGAAGCTTAGTGTGGAAGAGAGAGAACGAAAGCAGATAAGAAAAACTTCAGTACGCAGATTAGAAAAATTCACTGTAGTCACTCTTAGAAGGAAATTAGAGTAAGGTATGCATTGTACTATAATAACTCTGATTATTAGATGGAAGTAAATTATTCCTAATCTCTAACTGTTACAAGAATAAGTATCTTTTAAGTTAGATCTAGACATTGGCTTTATGGGTTTTTTTTTTTTTTTGCATGTTCATTTTTTGCAGCTGTAGAATTTCATCTATCATTCCTGTAAGCACAATTGTCAGAAGTGTTATTGACTACTGAAAACAATAGCTCAGTATTTAAAAAAATTAAGGCACATTTTATGACTGAAAACTTAGTTAATCCTGTGGGAAAAAATCTAGTCCCTCACTGAGGAGTATCAAAAGTTAGAGCAGGTTTTGGTAGCCAAGCATTTGCCTTAGGTTTTGAATATGAAGCAGTCCAATTAGTACCATTTTTTTGAAATCCAGAGTGCATATACATTAGCAGTTTATTCATGCCAATGTTGAATATTGTCTGGAATGCACTGGAATGCCATTTTGGTACCCTTTTCCAAAAGGGTTGCTGCTGTTGTACTTCCGGTCTCTACTGCGTAATACAAACACAAGACAGGCTCTTGTACTGCCTACTTTATGTTGCTGCAGCTGTTCATCTGCTCATCAGTTCATTGGAGTGATATACAACTCTGTTACTGGCTTAGCCAGCCAGCCAGCTACCCAGTGCTCAATACAGAAGATTATGATTGAGTCTCCAATTGTAACAACATTATTAGGTGGTCGAGATGTGGATGCCAAGAAACTCACCTTGAAAGCGAAGCTCAGGAGGTGAATCTTGGCATCATGTACTACTGCTTACAGGAAAAAAAAGTGCAAAGACTATTAATGGCTTTGAAAGCCGTTAAAGCCCTTACTGAGCACTGGTAGTACTTGAAGAATAGTGAGAGACCCAACATAAATAGCACTTAGAAATATGCTTAACTATTGTTAAGCATCTTTCTAAATGCTGTTAATATCTGGTCTCGCACTATAGTACTGTTATTTGTTTTCCCTGATAGTGGAGTGTAATCATGACAATTCTTGTACTACAAATACGTTAACATTTTAGTGCATAACACTAGTATATAATATCCTCACCAGAAGGAACCATCCTGAAAATAGTTTTCACTGCCTTCTAGAAATTCTGCCCACAAGCCCCTAATAACAGGAATCCCATGAGAAGTAGACACAAACTGTGGCTGCCATAGCTTGCTCTTACACCTGTAGGCTGTAGGTATGCTTTTGAGTGTGAAGCAGTATATAATCTGAGGCATGGATGAATTGATTTGCTTCAGCTGGAGTGCAAACCATGTTATCATCTCATAGATATCCTGGTTCTATCTGACTGAGCAAGTGAATTTTTTAAAGTTTGATAGCAGTAGCAGCATTAGTAATCTGTAAAGTGGTTTAGCCATTGTGTGTATAACTTAAGGGATACTACCTGGGGATCAACATTTCAGATTAATTCCTACCCTTCGTGACCTGGACTAACTTGTATGTTTTTCTGAATTTTATTTACATTGTGTAGAGTATGTTCATGTTGTATATGAAACCTAGGCTTATAGAAACGAGCAATATCTTACTACAGCCATAAAAGTAACCATAGCACAAACATATCTCCCGTCATTCACTTCCCCTATTCTAACTAATTTAAGGAAATCTGAATTAACAAAGCTTGAATCATGTTATAATAAAATTGCCAGGTTTACCACTGACTCTCCCAATAGGTCATATCACTGCATAGCATTCGGGCAACCCAACTGGCTCGAACTTCCCCATCTTCTACTATATCGTCAACTTACAATACCCCAAAAATTCCTTAACCAACCAGAAAATACCCCTGCCCTTAAAAATCTCCTACACCCTTACTCCACCAATCGTGTACTTCACTCCAGCAACAAATTCCTACTAAATGTGACCAAGTACAAAAATACTGCAGGGATGTGGAATGCTTTTCCCACTGCTATAATAACGTCTAACAATCTATCCAACTTTAAACAAAAACTCAAGTGTCACCTATCCAAAACAAAACTATGCTCCTGTACTAGCCCTGGCTAGCTTCCCTGTCTCACAAAACTGTAAACCACACAGCCTAAATATACAGACCAGTATGACTGTTTCCCAAACCAGATATCTACAACTAAGCAAACATCCTTCAATGATTAGCACCTATAGCTATGTGATAATTTGACTTTCTAATTCATGAGCAGCCTATTGTTTTGAGAAAGTACAAAATAACTTTTAATTACATGTACATAATAGACAACCATGTGCATGCAGAAGTGTGTTGTGAGTACTTATTGTAATCTCTCTTAAATCAATGTAAAAACCTGCTTGTTATTATGTCTGTTAATTCTACTGTCATTAAAATAGTATACTAACTCGTGATGTATACGTTCTCTATCTGTGGAGCTTTTCTCCCTGGGCCTGTATTGAAAAAAGACTTGTGACCAGTCAGACTTTCCCGGTAAACAAATGCAAAATAAATAAATGGGCTGTAAACTTTACAGAATGTCAGCTCTTAACTTTAATAGGTCCAAACGATTTCCCACAGCTATAGTACTCTTCTGGCCTTCATGGAGCTGGGAGTTTCACAGAGAGGTTTTATAGCCTGAATGAAATGATCAGTGACTGGAAAACTTTAAAAGCCGCATCAGAGTTAAGACATCTGTTTAAAAGAAAAATTGAGCAATGTGTGATGCATGAGACAAGGAAGAAGAACTGTTTTCACCTGGCGGTCTGGCACGTCTCTTTATCACACATGTGTTTAGGCAAACAGTATTTTCCTTTTCTTGTCTTAAAGGAGACCGAAATCAAGGGAAATGCTGTAAAAAGAAATGGATTCTGCTGTTATAAATTGGCTTCATTTGTAACACCTTTGTTCCCCCACAACTGGTCTCAGGAAATTCTTTGTGTTTAATCATTCTGTAACCAGAAGGAGAATTTCTTGATGTGACAAAAATGCTGCAGGCTTGGACTAGAGGGTCTTTGTAAAGATCTGACTAGTTTCAAATAAAAAATCCTTGCAATATCATAATACACTTGATTTTCATATGTATTCGGTAGTCGCCAAAATAGTTGTCATAGTTCAGACTAACTACAGTAACCTAACTGGAGAAAATTGTTTTTGGAATAAAATGAAATGTGTCTAAAAATGTCTTCTACAATGTTCATTTATATTTTATTTTCCTCTCTGCCCCTTACACACTCTACTTCATTTTTTTTGGAATGTTCAGAAGCCGTAAGAGGTTACTACTCATCTTTGTTTTACACGGAGTCACAGTGATATCTACCTGAGTTGGTGGTAGCTCATGTAAATGTAAAGGATCCCAATGCACTTAATGAAACGAATAGTGAAATTTGTTCAGTATACTGATCATATTACTCTCCTGCTTAGTATAATTGCAAGCTAAGTTCTCTCCTAGAAATAGGCCATACCTAGTGTGAGTTACATGGCCAGCAGATGTAAATAAAATGCATACAGCTGAGGAAAATTGTTTTCTTTCCGGAGGGCACTTTCTTTGATAGCAAAAATACTTATTCACTCAACAGTATATTCTCCTTTCGATATTGTCTCTGGACAGTTTAAAATACTTTCTTTATGCCTGGGTTGTTGCCGTTATAGTCTCACATTTCATGACACAGTCCATTATCCATACCTCTTAATTGTACACATTTATGCAGAATGTCCAGACCTTTGTTTCATAATTTTGGTATGTTCCTCATAAAATTTGTGGTTTTCTGGCAAATCAGTAAGAATTCAATTCTCTAAATAATGATAATCTGGGTTTCAGACTTCCTATCCTTCAGAAAATGCACAGTAGCATAAAATATTTCATTCTATCAACTTTCTAAGGTTATAAGAGCAATATTTACTATTCATCCCTATTTTTTGGGCCTTTGTCCCCCATTATTTTTGGCTTTGTGCAGATTTTTTGTGTTAAGAGTTTGAGAGGTATGCCTTTGTCCCTTATGTACAGTAATGCCACCTGTTTGTTTTTTTTTTTTTCTTCACCTGCCCGATCTGTATTACAAGCCAGCAACCATGCTTTGCATATCCAGACTCTAGACAGTCACAAAACTCAATAATGATAAGACATTTTCAGAAGATGTTTATTTTTAATGTAAATTCCAGTTATTTATTTATTTCCATTTGTTAAGCAGAATGCTCAGACTGGGTCATGAGAGACCCCTTTTCACCTGAGGCCTGGAGAGAAAAATAACCCACAAGAAAAGTTAACAAACATGATGCGATTATATGAAGGAAGTAACATACAGTAAAATTATGAGAATTACTACAGGAATTTTCTGTAATTACTTGTGCAAGTATTAGAAGAATATATACAAACAATGTGAAAGAATCTGAGGAGTCTGAAAAAAAAAACGTGGATTGTGTCTATTTTGAAGGCTAGTTTAAGCTTAGTGTGACTTGATATTCGAGTAGTAATATAATAGTCATGGTAACAGGGTGGCAGGTAAGTTACAGCTATAAAATCAGTAGTATTAGCTAGGATAATTAATAGTAGCAGAGTATTCTTGAAATGTAGGATATGTTATTGTACAGACATTTGCTTTGCTTATAGAGAATGGAAAGAGGAAATTTTAATTTGGCATGTTTGATATAATTTGGGAACACCACTCTGTTTAGCTTTCTGAGTGAAATATATTAGTGGAATTTTGTAGGGAGCAGTGTGGCATATTTGACAGTTTTGATGTAGCACTGAGACAATTTGTTTATTTGGGAGATGCGTGTGTTGGTGAAGATAGGAGATGCATATGCTAAGATTGGTAGAAAGTAAGTTGTTGTTAAAATTTGTCTGAATTCTATCATGACATTTTTTTGCCTTGTAGAGGACATTGAATTTTTGTTGATTGTTTTTTTAATTGCATTTTGGAAGTAAAGGTCAAATTGTATTGGCAATGATAACTCCTTATAGCTTAGTCTTTGTAATGTTTTCTAGTTGTATGTTTTAGGGTGAGGTGATTATTAATTGCTGGGGTAGGGTTTGAGACTTTTTGTGGGCCAAAAGAGTAGGGGCAAAAAAAAAGTCTTCTGATAAATTCTCCTTTTTCATTGATGGAGGAAAACAGCTTCATTGGTTTACTCCACAGAAACACTTTTTTTCCTCCATTAAAAAGAACAAGAAACTGTAGATATGAGTAGGAAAACAATGCAAACTTTTTTTGACCTGAAGCAAAGTAAGTAGAGCTGGTGCCTGCATTTTGATTTTAAGCATTAAACAGCAGTACGAGTAGCAATAATGCAGATATGTTTGCCAAAAGCAGTCCGAGCAGCTACAATGCACATATATTCACCATAAGCAGGACAAGTAGCTGCAGTGCATATATATTCACCATATGCAGGGCAAGTAGTTGCAATACAGATATATTCACCATAAGCAGGGCAAGCAGCTGCAGTACAGATATATTCACCAAAAACAGGGCAAGCAGCTGCATTGCAGATGTATTCACCTTAAGCATGGCATGTAGCAAAATTACAGATATATTCACCTTAAGCAGGTCAAGCAGCTACAGTGCAGATATAGTCATCATAAGCAGAGCAAGTAGTTGCAATGCAGATATATTCACCATAAGCGGGGCAGCAGCTGCAATGCAGATATATTCACCATAAGCAGGGCAAGTAGCTGCAATGCAGATATATTCACCATAAGCAGGGCAAGCAGCTACAATGCAGATATATTCACCATAAGCAGAGTAAGCAGCTGTAATGTGGATATATTCACCATAAGCAGGGCAAGCAGCTGGACAGCAGATATATTCACCATAAGCAAGGCAGCAGTTTGCTGACTGTTGCTAGATCAGCCCAGCATTTACACGGGTTTGCACTTGTTTTAACACAGCTCCACAAAGTTGGGCGACCAGCCACTGCTCTGCTGTATTCATCTGTTTACGCGTAGCACACCTCTGTGCACCATTGAGCAGTACTGCACAGTGGTGGGTAAACATTGTCAGTTATAGATGCAAAACCTTCAGGAGATAAATTTTCCCTTGGTTGCTGCCTATGATCCAGCCAAGAAGCCCTTAAATTGCACTTAACTGCTCAGAGAACACCTCAGCTGCACTTTTGCCTCTTAAACAGTCCCAAAACAACCAAATCTACAATAGTCTCATACCATTTAGAGAATTTCCACTAGTATAGACCCTTTATAGAGCACCCCATTAGTATTGACCCCATTTAGAGCACCCAGTTATACCACACCCCTCCATTTTCTCACCCCACTGTGAAAACAGGATTTATAGCATTATGGATTGTCAGTTTCCTTCCATTTCTTCTACCAGCTTGATTGATATAGGTATCATGAGGCAGAGTAGCAACTGCCTCATGTACACTGATAACCCTCTACTCCTAAATCACCCAAGTACAATTTCTGATAGATGCATCTACACTAAGAATCTGGAGTCCTTGCTCTCTCGCTCACAGAACAGTAATACTGAAAAGATTCAGCTCATATACTACACCTTCTACGCAAACCATGCACTCGACACATAAGCCATCATATGCAGAGGTAGTCATCAGAAACCATAGCTCTCAACCTGGAAACATCAAAAATGTGGACAAAGCCCATGAAAAATAGGTACAAATCTGTATGCTTTTGTAAAATTTGCATAAATAATTATGCAACCCCACCCATTCCAATGGAATTGTGGGATACCAACTTTCAAATGCAAGCCAAAGACCAGACAACCAATATATGGCACCAAAGTCCATTCCAATGTCCCATTACCTGGCTATTTCGCCCCATTTACTATAAACACTAATGTGTGCATACTGCTTTACTTCTACAATGATTATTTTGATTTTATATTTACATTTTATAGAACAATGCACAAACACTAATAGATATCTGCTAAATACTGTCTCACAATGAAAATAGACTTGGCATTAAAACTTCTCTGCCCTTGAAACTCGCGTTCATTGAAACAGCATTGAAACCCACATCATATCAGAAGAAAATGCGTCTGGCCTTCTGGCCAGTGGTGGATAAAGATTACCTTTGGGCTGTTTTCAAATCATAGGCCCCTTGTACACAAAACAAGAAACACACGTGTTCTTTGATACACCTTCCTTACTTTATTAAATTGTATTCCTTGTATAATGCAGCACACTTGTTAGACTTGGAGTGCATTTTAAATTTATTGTTTGAACATTTTTCCAGTAGGTAATGAAACAAAATGCATGAACCAATAATGACAAAACTACCCAATTCAGAACATTTCTATCATAAAAGTCTACTTCCATGCGCACATACAATATATATATATATATATATATATATATATATATATATATATATATATATATATATAAATTGAATGGCAGTAGTGTAAGCCATAGGCATCTTGCACAGCTTCTTGTACTTATTTGCAATTTCAGTTCCTTTTTTTTTTGGGGGGGGGTGGGGGGGGCAAAAGGCCAAAAACCAAGGACACGTTTTAAACATTGCTTGTATAATTTTGGAAAGTTGCTAGAATAAAATGTATTACCACCATGCATTTCACTGTCAAGTCTTGAGCCCAGGACCCTGTGCACTACAGTCAGAGCAACATACCACTATGCCAAATCAGCAACTTGCTGAAAGATTGGAAGACTGAAATTTAAATGGCTATCATTTAGTGAATTCAGTTCTCACTTCTCACCATAGCTCTCAACCTCTTAGCACAAAAACCTGGACAAAGCCAGTAATGAAGGAATACAGAATTCCGTTCTCATTTCTCCCCATAGCTCGAAACATCTTAGCACAAAAAACCTGGACAAAGCCAATAATGGGGGGAATACAGCCCTGCCCCAGAATAGGGACAAATTTCAAATACTGATCTTATAAACTTAGAAATTTACTAGAATAAAATGTTTTGTGTTACCATTTTTTTTTGAAGAATATGAAGTCTGAAATTAAAATGCCAGTCATTATTTAGTGATTTCAATCCTTCAGTGATTTGCCACAAAAATCCTGAAAACCACAGATTTTATGAGGAACAGAACAAAAATATGAGGCATAAATTCACAAGTGGTGGTGGCTAGGGACTTTAGGCTCTTTTTACCTGTACCCAAGGTACAGGGTTTGAGCCTGAGTACCTCTAGCCACAGGTGTATTTTACACACACACACACACACACACACACACACACACACACACACACACACTCACACTCACACAAATAAACTTGCAGTTTCCACCATTGAAGCACTTCCTAACTGGTTCCCCGCAGTCCAGATACAAAACAATACCTTTGCAGCAGTTGGAAGATAAAAACAATGTGACTTACTCATGCTCAAGATACAAAAAATACCTTTTGCAGCAAACAAAATGAAGCAGTCCCGCTCACAGATCAGATCCATCCATTCAAATGAACTTGCAGTTTCCACTGTCAGATCCATTCAAATAAACTTGCAGTTTCCACTGTTGAAGCACTTCCTAGCTAGTTCCCCCTCGCAGATCAGATCCATTCAAATAAACAGTGAAGCAGCCAACAGGAAATGTGAGCCGTTGAGCTCAATTTCGACAGGTTGACGGAGCTGACATCATCACACATGTGATGACATCAGCGAAAAAAAGAAAATTAAAAAAAAAAAAGCTGGGAAAATTCGGAAATGAAGGGGTGCCACTCGGGGAATCGTAGCACCCCTTTATTTTTACCCCAAAACTAGGTAAAAACCAAGTAATTCGGTATGGTTGGGAGGTATGCCAGAAACCTGCCTAAACAACAGAGACCTTCCAGACACAAACATACTACACCTAATACAGCACCTACAGCACTCAATACACATAAAAACACAAGCACCAATGTCTCATCAAATAAGCCCCTAAGGCAAAGCACATCTAAACCAATTTTTTTGTTATAGGCAACTCCCTTGTGAGACACCTAGATCCCACTCACCAGGCTGGACAAGGAGAAGGTTACGGTTAGCTGTTTATGGGGTGCCAGGATCCATTAAATCACACATACACTCACATCTCTCAACAAGTACCATTATGACTTCGTCTTAGTTCATGTTGGTGTGAATGACTTGAGATGTACTTCACTGAACTACATGAAGAGAGACATGATTGAGCTCTATGAATGTGTCCCAGGCAGGTATGTCCCTAGTCTTGAGCAGCATTCTACCCTCACCTAGGATGATACCACAATATAAACAAAAAATGATTGACTTCATCACTTGGCTTAATTTCTGGTGTCATTCTAAGGGGATCCTGTTCCTGTTAGCCTGGAAAGACATGGTTGATGGACCATGCTGCTTTGCCAGAGATGGTCTTCACCTGTCACCTCTAGGCATTCGGTTACTGGCCAAGGCACTTGCCTCCCCCATAATGCCTTTTTTAGACAATCTCATGACAACAAAATTTCTGATGTGAAAATATCGCTCACAAATAAATTAATGGTTATGCTGCTAAATGCTAGGAGCTTAGATAAAAAAACTGTACACTCTAGAAGCACTCCCCTCCCTGGAGGATGTTGACATTTCTGCAGTCACAGAAATGTGGTTCAGAGTCACAGAGCGTACCCCGGCCTTGCAAGACTACAATGCCTTCCACACTTTCAGACCACAAAATGAACATGTGAGAACAACAGGAGGATTGTCATCTACCTTCATCAAAAATAAGTACACCTCTAGACTGGTTAGACAGGAAAACTCCATAGAGTTTCTTCAAGTTCAACTAACTGTGGTAAGACCCTCCCCCTTCAAATCGTTGTTGGCTGTAGGCCCCACTTCAATGAACGAAGATACCCACACTGTTTGGAAACAAGCACTCTAGTCATGGGCGATTTTAACTATCCCTCCATTGACTGGGAAACTTATATAACTACCAACATGCTCGCAGAAAGGTTCCTTGACTTCAATGCTAATGCCCTGGAAAAATAGACATTGGAGAGTATGAATGTCTCTCCAAACACCATCATATTAGGTGACTTCAACTACCCAAACATAGACTGGGAACATTACTCAAGCCCCAACACCCTAGCCCAAAGGTTCCTTGAGTTCATAAACTCAAATGCTATGGAACAACTAGTCACCATTCCCACAAGAGGAGAAACTATACTAGACCTGATCATCACAAACATGGGGACAAAATGCTCCACACCGGAAGTATATCCCTCATTGGTGAGATCAGACCATAAATTAATCTCACTGGAGATCCACATCCCACCCCCACCCCCAGCAAAAAAGACCACAGTGAAGGACTTCTCAAAAGCAAACTTCACACTTCTTAAGACTGGAGTGGTATCCTTCAAGGCCCCCGAGCCAGTGGAAACCACAACCCACGCTGCTGAAACCCTTACAAATGCCTTCTACAAGCATCTCCAGGAATGTATGGATCATGCAATCCCTAATAAAATCAAGACCCTTTCCACCAAAGGCAGGCGCCTGGTCTGGTGGACCCCAGCCATAAACAAACTCTACAACAAGAGGAGAAAGCTACTACATGACAGAGCAAAATCCCTAAAAGGGAAGGCATCTCTGATCAATACTAGCAAAAAACTACGATCACTTATAAAATCATCCAAGGCCAACTTTGAGAGAAAAATCGCTAATGACACAAAAGACAATCATAAGGCCTTCTTTAGCTATGTTAGAAACCTGGGTGGAAACTCCCAGATATGCTCAGAATTAGTCCAAAATGATAAATAAATCACTGAACCCACAGACATTGCCAACATACTGGCAGACAGGTTCAGTGCAAATTCCCCCCCCTCCCCCCCAAAAGGAGAAATATCTATCCCACCAGAGTCTAGCCTCCCAAACATCTCAGATGCTCAGGTGAGAGCTGCTCTCTCTAAAGCAAAAAACACAGCATCAATGGGACCGGACGGTGTCCCTGGCTGTGTGCTACACGAACTCAATGAGGAACTAAACCCACACATAAGGCTGCTGTTTAATCTTAGCCTTACTACAGGATACGTCCAAAGAATGGCGACGGCAACTGTGGTCCCACTCCACAAAGGCGGTGCTTCTACGGACCCTGGAAATTACCGCCCCATAAGCTTGACGAGCCTTGTCTGCAAAGCTATGGAGAGGATCATAATGGAACTCATAAATAAAGACATTGGGGACCTACAGACACTGGATCCTACCCAATTTGGCTTTGTCAAGGGCAGATCCTGCCTCTTGAACTTGGTCGACTTTTTCAAACAGTCACTAAGGCCATTGATGAGGGTAAGGCAGTTCACACAGCCTACCTTGACCTAGCAAAAGCGTTCAACACAATACCCCACTCGGGCATCATAGAAAAGCTCACCAGCTTAGATGTAAACCCATATGTCACAAGATGGGTTGCAAACTGGCTCAAGGACAGAACACACAGTGTTAGAGTTGCTGGTGCCATGTCAGACTCTAAGCCGGTCACGAGCGGTGTCCCACAGGGCTCAGTCCTGGGACCCTCTTGTTCGGCATTTATTTTTCTGAAGTGCAGGCAAACATAGGGGGATTGTGGCTGACAAAATTTGCAGATGACTGCAAACTGGGCACCATAATTGACACTCCATCAGACACAGACATCCTCCAGAGAGGTCTCATAGAAATGGATAACTGGTGCCAGAGCCATGGCCTTAAGCTAAATGCCAAACAATGTATAGTCATACCCTTTGGGAAAAACAAGGTAACCCCTAATTACCACATAGGTGGTAATCCATTAAACGCGGAAGAAGTTATCAGGGACCTGGGGACCCAAGTTGACCGTAACCTCTCTTTTGACACTCACATTGCCAAAGTGGTTAGGAAGACCTTCTACAGTGCCCACCTGATCATGAAGGGATTCACATCCAGATCAGGAGAGGTCATTGTACCCCTGTACTCTTCACTTATCAGACCATTGATTGAGTACAACGCCCCATTCGGAATGTACCTTACCCGACACCTGCAGCAGTTGGAAAGACCCCAAAAGTTCCTCACCAAAAGGATAAAGGGGCTCAAACATATGTCATACGATGCCCGACTGAAGAAACTCCAGCTCTATTCAGTCGCATACCGTCTGCTCAGAGGTGATCTGTGCCTGACATACAAGGCCATGTCCAACCCGGAATTAATGGACATGCTCCACCTCAAAAAATCCAAATCCACCAGAGCCACGAGAGCAAGAGACTTAAACCTCAACACGGACATAAATAGGACGTGCTGGAGGGACAGATTCATCACCCAGAGACTCCCTACACTATGGAACAGAATCCCAGTCCATGTGAGGCAGAGCCCCTCACTGACTCTGTTCAAGAGAAATCTTGACGAGTGGATGGGAGATCGTAGGTTTACCCCGGGAATCATCTCTGTATCACTGCTGGACAGAGGCACAGCAAACTAATGTGTATAGTATTCTCATCCTAAGGGGTGGTGAAAGCCACACACACTCTGGCTAGGCTTATAAATGCCCTAGGGCAGATAGTCTAGTATGAACCTATGAACCTAAATAGTATTCAACCCCACAAGGGGCTCAAATATTCTCAACCTGGTCCTCACCAACATTAGTGACCAGTGCACCACCACAAGTATAGGACCCTTACTGGATAAATCTGATCACAAATCAGTCACATTTGAAGTAGCTATAGCACCTGAACCCCTCTTAGGTAAAATTTGGCTAAAACATTTTCACCAAACCTAATCATAACCTCCAAAGGGATGACCTGCATAATTTCCAAGCTTGTGTTCCCACATATGGCATTGACAACTATACTAAGGTATATACAAATGTGCTCTACAAACACTTATGCAAATATATTGACACAGCTGTACCTGATGGGATCTTAGCAAGATCCTAAAGAAAAAATAAGCCTCCCTGATGGACATCTAGCATTAATAAGTTATACAACAAGAGAAAGAAGTTGCTGTCTAAGAATAAAGAAAGAGAGGTCCCAGCACTGGAATAATGCCCTCTTCTGCTTGAACAAACAAATACACCTTGTAAAATCCATTAAGGGCAACTTCGAAAAGGTTTAGGAAGCATAGATAAGGATAATCATATGGCATTCTTCAGCTATATCCGTAACCTAAAAGGTAGGACCCAGACGGGTGAACTAACTGCAGATGGCGTCACACACACTGATCCTGCAAAAATAGCTAGCCTGTTAGCTGATAGGTTTGGCAAAAATCTCACACCGTCCCTTCCAAAGATTCCACAAAACATTCCGTCTACATCTCCCACACCTTGCATCTCCAAAGAGCAAGTCATTAATGCTCTCTCCAAGGCCAAATACAGAGCCTGTATGGGACCAGATGGCATCCCAAATTGCATTTTAAATAGTCTAAAACATGAATTAGCAATTCCATTAGGTACGCTCTTCAATCACAGTCTGAATACTGGTTTTGTCCGTGCTGAATGGAAAACAGCAACTGTCATCTCCCTTCATGAAGGGGGTACAGCAACAGACCATGGGAACTACAGACCCATAAGCTTAACCAGCCTTATCTGTAAGGCCATGGAATGAATAATCATAGACCGTATAAATAAGGATGTAGGTAATCTCCAAACCCTTGATCTGGCACAGTTTGGTTTTGTCAAAGGCAGGTCATAACTGTTAAACCTGTGGACATAACATCACCAGAGCCATAGACAAAAGCAAATATATGCATACACCCTACCTTGATTTAGCCAAGGTCTGCGACACAATCCCACATTCGGGCATGGCATCATTGATGAACTCTCCCAGTTGAATATCAACCCTTATGCGATCAGGTGGGTTGCTAACTGGCTCAGTGACAGATCGCACCCAGTCAAAGTTGAGGACTTTACTTCTGCCAGCAGGCCTGTCAGCAGTGGGGTTCCACAGGAGTCAGTGTTGGACTCCCTGTTGTTTGGAATGTACTTCTCAGAAGTTCAGGCAAAACAGAGGGGCTGTGGCTAAGTTTGCTGATGCCTGCAAATTAGTTGCGATCACTGAATCCCCAAACAATGTCAATATACTTCAAGAGGGACTTACACAAACCAGTGATTGGTGCCAAAGGCATGGACTCAAACTCAGTGCAAAAAATGCATTATCATTCCCTTCTGTGTAAACGATATCCCTGCAGACTGACATATAAATAATAATACCCTAAGTAACAACTCAGTAGTGAGATACTTGGGAATGTAAGTTGACTGTAGCCTAAACGTTGACCACCATGTGTCTACTGTGTTAAGGAAGACATTCTGCATCGCACACCTCATTAGCAAAGGCATTGCCTCAAGAGCGAAAGAGGTCATAATACCCCTGTACTCGATCCTCATCAGGCCAATAATTAAGTACAGTGCTCTCTTTGGAATGTACCTTACCAGGCACCTGCAGCAAGTTAAGAGACCTGAGAGATTTCTAACCAAGAAAATTCAGGGTCTCCAACACATCATACATTGACAGACTGAAGTCACTGTCACTCTACTCAGTAGCATACAGACTACTTAAAGGAGACATGTGCCTGGCCTACAGAGCAATCTGTGATCCAAATCTAATGGAAATGCTGCATATCCACAAGTCCTCACCTACTCCTGGATCTTAACCTGGCCTGTGACATAAATAGGACCTGCTGGAGAGACAGACATGTCTCTCAGAGGTTGCTACTCCTCTGGAACAGGGTATCAGTTTACATCAAACAAAGCCCCTCTATGACCCTGGTTTAAGTGTAGCCTGGATGACTGGATGGGAAGCCGTAAATTCCTGCCAGGGATTTCACCTATGATCCTCCTAGATATGGGCAGTCATTGCTAACTAAGATCTCAGGTTTAGCCAAGATCCTTTATATTGGGTTTCTTTGGTATTATATTGGCTACACACTGCTAGGCTTATAAAGACCTTCAGGAAATGTGCCATACTGCTGCTTTCCTGCAAAACTGATTAATTGATCTGTATCAAGTAAATGCTACTCTCTGCACAAAGATACAGCAGATACCATTAATATAGCATTTAACAGTAGCATCTGCCACTATATTAATAATATTTTCTTCTGGACCGGGGGAAGCAGTCCTTTGGCCCTTAAGTAAAAATATCAAGAGAATTAAGCTGTAAGGGATGTTATTTAAAACCTCCTAGAGGCTTCATAATCTCTGGAAGTACTATCTTCTGAGGTATGTGCAACTCAGATCGGTAGTTTATTTACTATATTTTCTAACTGCGGTCCTCTGAGCACGCACAAGTGAACTGACTGGACCAAAGAACTTTCTCTGTTTATGACATAGAGGAATACCTGCATCCTTTAAAACTTCTGCAGCAGTACGCAGTCCACAAACAGAGGTACTTTAAATACTCCACTAACTGTAAACATCAAACAAATTACACACAATAGCTGTAATTCCTGAAGTCATTGTAAACATAAGCATCAAGTTCTTAATTATCAAAGCTACTGTAAATGTCAAAACCTATCCAATATTGTAATCATAGGAGACTCCATTGTGAGACATACAGATGTCCTGCTCACTGGGCTGAGTAAGGATAAAGTCACTATCATATGTTTATCGGGGACCAGGATCCCCCAAATCATCTATGCACTCATGTCATTAGACCACAAGTACCAGTATGACTCGGTCATAGTCCTTGTGGGTGTAAATGACCTGAGACATAACTCCTTGGATTATATGAAGAGCGACGTTATGGAGCTCTCGGACTGTGTGTCCTAGGCTAGTTATGTGCCTAGCATTGAGCAGCATTGTACGTTCACCAAGAATGATGCTACAATGTGAACAAAAGATGATTAACTTCAATAATTAGCTTAGTTTCTGGTGTCATTCCAAGGAGGAGATGTTAGATTAAAATGCAAAGTTGCTAATGTCGCAGGAATGGAGTAATGTTGTTTCTGCCAAGGGAATGACATTTTTCGTACCAAATTCATCCTCAGCTACTTGTAGCGTAGTTGTTTTCTGTTTTAGGAAAAGTCCCCTATACTGAAATAGTGAAGACTTGCACATGTTTCTGTATTTGAGGGATGCCAAAGTTGTTTTCAGTGGCAGTGCTTTCACTCTGCTCTCTTTTTTGTAACAGTTGTAATTCTGTGAAATGACTGAGTATCACTTACCTGCGACAATTAATAATAATGATAATAATTATAATAGCTGTTATTATGACAAGAGTACAGTTACAGTACTAATTATGAAAGATCTTCATTCCAGAATTATCTGTATTATGTCTCTGCATTTAAACATGTTTGAGATGTCTGCAATTAAGTTATTACTGTGTAACTTAATCTCCTATTTGCTGATCATGGGCCTTTATAAACTGGCCCTAAGATATTTATTTTAATGGTGATTATCTTTGTAAAGTTTAACTTAAGTGACTGCTTTCTCAGGCTGATTAATTAGGTTTTGTATATTTGCTTCTGGACCAGGACACAGCTGAAATGGTCCTTAGATTTGTTCATTTACCGGGTTAACAAGTCAATAAATAAAACCCCAATGAGCGAGGTGAGGAAGGTATTGGGGTAGACCAACACTTCATGTCACTCTTCTAAACAAAAAAGTTGATGCACCTCATTGTCATCCCCATTTTGAGGCATGTCTGGAAATAATGATAGAAATGAAGATGGGATGTGATTATTAAAGTGTATTGTGTCCTGTTAGATTCCATCTAGATTATCAGTTTGAGGCTGCAACTTTGTAAAGATTTAGTGGGGATTCTGCCCACTAGGGACAAGTAGGATGGCAAATTCAAGTGAAAAAAATAAGTACAGCCTCCAGGATTTTAGTACATGCAGAATAAGAAAGAAGACACTCTGTAAACAGAAGGATCATATATGTTGCAGGGTATTACAGGAAATATTTTTTTATGGGATGGAGAGCATCAAACCCACAAAGCATTCAATAGACAGAGGGAAAGTCAAAGAAAAATGTATACCTCTACTGCATCAGTGAAATAATTTGACACCTGGTGCAAATTGCTGACAGAAGCAGTTCTACCAGATGCAGTACAGGACTTAAGGCCTAGATAATTCTACTGGACAAAAGGAGGAGCTAACCCAGGAGCCAGTAGAAATTGTGCAGACTGAGGGGATGTGTTAAGTGTCCTTTTCTACCAGTTGTTTCTACCCAACTTTGTTATTGTAGCATTTGACTATCAGATTCCATGACTTACCACTGGGGATTATGGGGACATGCATTGTGCTTGCTGGGCTATTTTCTTAATTGTTCTTGATTCACTGCAATGCATTTTTCTGACATAATCAAAAATATCTCTACACATCTCCATTAATGTTATTTCTGTTTTGCACACTACAGTGATAATCACCATTAAATCATTTCATGACTGAATTTGTTCCCTGTTTTAACAGTAAGCTGAAGTTTGTAGTAGGATGCACTTGGCAGTTTTCCTGTTGATAAAGTTAGATGGTGTGTGCTTTTCTAAGCAGCGGACATGTAGAGATAACACACAAATAAATAAACTGAATGGTTTAAGCTTACAAGATTGTATCTCCTCATTATTTTGGGCCTGCAGAGAAAAATATAAAGTTCATAACCTTCTTTTGTTGTTCCCTGTAGAACTGCAGCTTTGACTTTAATACTCTAAGTCGGTCATTGCACTGACAAGGACCAAAATAAGACATGCTTTTTTTTTGGTTTTGCTTCCAGGAAGCCAAGTTAGATACTAGACACTGCTGTCTTCTTGCTGTCGGGAACTACATCGCTAGATCTGAGCACTATGAAGGGCCTTAAGAGAGCAGCTAATCTAGTCTAGATGACAGTGTAGCAGTGACAGGTGCAGATACATCTCTGACATGGGACTGTCAGGTGCCAAGATCAGTTTGTCTGGATCCCAGGCAAGAACATGTCTCTGTGATTCAGCACCCTACATTTTTCTGCCTTGCATGTGAGTGCAGAGAATTAGCTCTTTACACTTGTACACTTTAATTACAAAACCAGGCTAGGGTTATTTGACCAATCACTATATAGCACTGAGCATGCTTTTATGGCATTTTCTTATTTGCCAACATCAAACTGCTCAGCACATTTATGATGGTTTATTAATATGCACATGTCCAGGATACCTGAAAAAATTAATCATTTTTCATACTGAATTTAGCATATGCTCTGTCTTTCTATGTCTGATGGTGAGTTGAGGATGTGAAATAAGAATATTTTTAATACATTTTATTTGCTGCAGTCCAGCTGTATATGTGCAGAACATTTTCATTTATGTCATCTGTATTTATTTACTTGCTTGGTTATTTATTTACACACTTGATTGCTGGGTAGACTGATATGTAGACCCCTTTCAGCCATGACCCAGTTAGAGGCAGAAAATGTAGAGAAGCATTTACAAGGTATTAACTGTCTGGTACAAGGGTGCATTTCAATGGTAGATGAAAATGTTTAAAGTACTCTGGTGCATGTGCAGAGCAGGTACTTGATCCATATACCTGGAAACATATGTGACTGGATGTCACAGCCATACAGATTAATTTCTGTGTAGTATTTTTGCAAATATTTCTTCAGCATAAACAAACACCACTTCCTGAAGAGAAGAGTTTTTCACATTAGTAAACTCTGAACTTCCATAAATGTAAAATTTTTGAATTCTGGCTAAATACCCAGTTCACAAGAATTACATAATTTGATGTAAGATTTCAGTAGCTTCTCATGTGTTGTTTGTCATGAGATTGTTTTGATGGAGTGACTTACATGAAAGAAGCGAAGTATAACTTTGGATAGTGTGAAGCATACTTCACAATCCAGGGCATAGAGCTGTAGTCCTTGTTTTTAAACACTGAATGTATATTTTTCATCAGAAATAATCATGAGTACATCAGCATCATTAAAAGGAGAATCCAAATCATGACACGTCTCCAGAAAACAGAGGTGACAGCCTCGGTTAGTACTGCTTTGGTTTTAAGTGAGAAATCTGACAATACCATACAATAATTAAGCAAATTCTGGCATTAACACATTCAGTATTATAGTAGTATCAAAACAGAACTAGTTACTTAGTTGGTAACAGATGTTGGAACTGCATGTTTGCACATTGGCATAATATTCTGTTACTACATTACATGTATATCCTAAGATTGTCCCCTTGCTTTTCGTACTTTCTTGCTGCAATGATTTTCCACATGCAGGCCAGCTGAAATAAATATTTTTAAAACCTTTTTATTAGATTATTGCTGACATTTCTTCACTCTCATTATATGGAGTTTTTCTGGACTGTTTCCTTCCAAGTAAAATAATTAGCTTTTTTGTATTAGAATTTCATCTGTACATATGCACCTTACTCTTTTAGTGACCTCATGAACAGCCACTGTCATCCACTGAGTTTACTAAGCAAAGGGACTAGGAGCAGAAATAAATTGACAAGCCTTTCTTCTGTATCACACACTAATGGACTATTTAGAATTTGCCACTCTTACCTACAAGAGCACCTGGTGGAGACTTGTGCTTATACAGAGGACACATGACGACTCCAATAGAAGGCAGGCCAGTTGAGAACCGAACTGGTGAACCTTTTGCTGTGAGATAACAATGCTACACACTTTTAGACTATTTCTGTATTTCCAATGCATGTTTCATTGTCTGGACTTGACATATACATTTACTCTGTTGCTGATTTTGGTATAATCTGCAAAGAAAAATATATTTTCTGCAGCTTATCTATATTGCATTTCTGCAGAGTTGAGAGAGACTTACTGCCATTAGAAACTCCACTTTGTCTGCTGAATGCACCATTTGCCATACTTTTGTGATGTGCTGTACAGAGCACTTTTTACAGCGGTTGGCACTCTGTTATCTAGTTGAAGGCTGGGCAGTGTCAGTGTTATTATTATTACTGCTATTACTACTACTATTATTATTATTGTCATCATTATGAGGACATTACATCATCTGCTTTGCTAAAATTGAAGTAAGTAACATTTGCAGTCACAATGTGTTTTACTGATGGTGGCATTCAACCAGATAGCTGCTCCTAATTTGTTTGACATAATGTAGCTGCTCTGACTCTGTGCTGCTTTGGATCATGCATTCTGCAGATCTCCAGGTAGTGTACATGTCATTTACTAGGCGTAGACTTTGTTTCCCCACTCAAAGATCTTGTTATTTGGTCTGCAGTTTTCTGTCTTATTCTTGTTTCATCAGAGCTTCCTTCCAACAGCATACAGATCCATCTCATAATTTTAAGTACTTTCATTCTTATCTCTTCTAGAGTTGTGGATAAATACTGTTTGGCTGCACAGTCTTGTCTCATATGAATTTTAAAAGTTCTTCAATGGGCCTTTAAACTGTGCAAGGACTTGGATTAAGTCTTGAAAGCTGAACACTCTTGTTGTCTGGTGTTCATCAAGCTGATTTGTGAAAACTGAATAGTTGTGTCTATATCTCTTCCATCTGTGTCACCTTCTGTTCATTTTCACTTTATTTCCATTCCTAACATTGCCTGCTGCTGTCTTAGTCTGAATCTGTACTTTTCTGTTTTTCTTTGCTACCTCTTTCTTCCTCATGTGATAGAATTCACCACCTTCTCAGAACAAGTTTGAACTCCTACATGTTACAAAGTAAACTGCACAATAGCATCTTTGAGACCTACCACTCACACTGAACTTAATTTTCTGTAAGCATACAATGTATTAGCATAAGGAGATGCCAGGGGAGAAGTCTACATCTCACAGCAGTACAGAATTGTGCACCACTCATTTAAAAAACATATCATGTGTTGACCAAGAATGGAGCTCACAGGGCTGGGGGAATGACATGGGTCTAGTAGGGTGCACTACAGGATGACTCTGGAAATCATTCATCCTATTAGTGCTTTGTTTGGTGACAAAGAATGACACTTGGGAGAAGGAAGGATGCTGGGAGATGTTTAATGTGCACAGCAAGGTGGCATAGTATATAATTCTGCTAGCGCACTGTGTGCTGACGAAAAAGAACAGAGCTGAGGTAGGGACTGCACAACTGTAGTGAGTACCATTCATTCTGCTAGTTTATCGAGCAATGACTGAAAATGGCACTCTATTAGGGGATGCCAAGGGTCCTGTGGGGAACACAGCAGGGTGGCTTAGTGAACCATTCATCCTACCACTGCATTGTGTACTAATGAGCAGTTAAGCTCCATGGAAGTGGGGATGCAGTGAACTTGCAGTGTACACTGCTGGGAGGTACAGTGCACCACACAAAGTGCCAAATCATGGTGTACAATGTAAAATCCTCAAGACATGCAAACATTCCAGCAATAGGGTTAGGCCATGCCCAGGGGAGGATACCCCCCTGTGGTGGTAGAAAGTAGTAGCTCACAAATATCACAAAAACTGGCAGATCAAAAAAGGTCCATAAAGATGACAAAATGGACTATTGAAGATAAGGAAGTAATTATGTATTGTTACTGTTACCAAAGAAGCCCAGAATTTTCAAGTAGAAGATATTCAGAAAGCTTGAGAGAGAAATTAAAACAAAAATACTTGCACATGAAAAAAATGTCAAAATGCTTCAAATACAAATTTGAATTCATTAATACAACATAGCCATCAAAACTTTACATAGACAAAGAAACATTGGGTCTTCTGGAAAAAGAAGTGACAGAGGAAGTGAGAAAATATAAAGAACAAACCCACAGACTTTGAAGAAAGAAACATGGACATGGAAAAGAAAAAGAGATCTGGTATGGTGCAATATTTATGCAAAGGAGAAAGCCAGATTATTAAGTAAAAAAGCAGCTCCAAAGATATTTGAAGAGAAATACAGGCCAAGGCACCTGGATATGGAATTCACAGTACAAAAAACAAAACAAAAAAAAAAAAAAAAACAGAGGAAATGTACAAATGAAGATTAGTAATGTAGAAATAAAAACAAATAGAAATTGAATTATGGACTGTCTATGTAGTAAGGAGTTTAGTATGGAGAATCCAATATAGAGAATGTTGCAGCGTCATGGAGTAATGGGTCCCCAGATTAAGGAGCAGCAGGTTGAGCAGGAGGCAGCTGAAAAAGATTTGCCTTATGGTGGTGCTCTGGAGCCTTTACTTTGAGACCAGTATGAAAGTCCAGTTGAAGCTGCATAACAAGAGAAAGAGCAGAAAACAGAGACAGCTCTGATGCAGGTAATGTCATGGAGTGATGGGCCAAAGAGTTCCCATGTAAGGGAGCATCTGAAGAGGATATGTCACAGAAAGATGTTCTGGAACTTTCTGTGGAATACCCACAGATATGGAGGGCAAAGAAGATGCTTCCAATCCTGAAGAAAATTATTTAAGGGAAGACCTTCTTGATTTAATAGAGACAGATAAAAAAAGAAACCGATGACAGAAATTAAATAAAAGTGGTAAAACAATTGAGTACAGTAATCAGGAATATTAAGAAAAATTCATGGTAGAAATGAATAGAATATATTACTGTCCAGCTAAATTAATAATGAATAAAGTGTTACCACAAAAATGCAGAATAACAAATGAAAGGAAGGGAACAAGTAGAATGTTACAGTGGAAGCACCAAGTAGAGAAAACTGTAAAGCAATTAAAACAAGAAGTATCA
This sequence comes from Protopterus annectens, assembly GCF_019279795.1. Lineage (NCBI taxonomy): Eukaryota > Metazoa > Chordata > Ceratodontiformes > Protopteridae > Protopterus > Protopterus annectens. The sequence goes on along the minus strand of NC_056737.1, from coordinate 416,159,558 downwards.
CTGTTAGAAGAAAATAAAAAGGGCAATAGTAAGCTAAAAATATCAGCATAAGCAGAAATACTGAGACGATATGTAAATATAAAGGGAAAAGTACAAAATAAGGAATTCATTGATGACCCAAAAAAGTTTTATAGACACCTGGTAAACAAAGCAAAAGGAATAGAAACATAAAAAAATAGTAGTAGTAGTCACATGTTGGAGAAATATTTATGAAAACCTGTTGAGCATAACAAAAACGTAGAATGGATAAAAGAACTAAAGGAGAACCGCACCCACAGACTGGAAAAAAAAACATGTTTATTTCATCATGTTTTAATGTTTCCTACATTTTTTACACTGATTTTGGACTCTCTGTACTTTTTTTTTATATTTTTAAATGCAGTTCTAGAGTCTGCCCACATAGGGTTTGGCATCTTGATTTTTTTAGTGTACAGTATCCCACATTGCAGTGTTTGGCTTTAAAATATTACATCATAGCCCCTAAGCTCCTGTCAGTACATTGACTTTACATGTGTTTTCATGTACACTCTGCTTTCTGTAGATTTAATTACCATTTCTTGCTTTTCAATGACTACTTAAAAGACAAACCGGGATAATTGCAAAGAGGTATTCCTGAGGTAGTCCCTTCCAGTGACCAAAATCTAAATGGAAAACCCTAGATTTACATCTGGATATAGATCTATTTTTTACTATGGAAAAAAGTGATTTGAACTGTTGTCCAGTTGACATCCCAGAAGCACGGTCCTATGAGAGAGAGTCAAGAAAGACACTGAATGTTCTCTTGGAATTCTAGCTTGTATAACAGATCTCTCACCTGAGAGAGATTCCTAACACTTTGAAAAAGACTCTGCAGAGATAAGCAAGTCATCTAAATATGGAAAAATGTGGATATCCTGTAGCTTGCAATGAGCTATAACTGGAGCTCAACACTTTGGATTATCCAATGCACCAACAGAGTTATCAAAGGGCAATGCAGAGAACTGATAATGTGATCCAGACACACAAAACCTTAAGAAACACCTGAAATCTAGATGAATAGGAATGTGATGATGAGCATCTTTTAAATATAGTGTTACCAGGAAACCTGAATGAGGAAGAAGAGATAATGGGTTGTGAAGTAACACCATTTTGAATATGTGTATTATCACAAACAGGTTTAGGAGCATTTTCTTGGGAAGGGAAAAGTGGTTCTATCACTCCCTGGGATAGCATGTGATGAAGGATGGGGAGAAATAAAAGAATCTGGTCTGGAGGATGAAAAATTTCTCCCTGGAAAAGAGGAATTTCCATCCGTTGCCATCTGTAACCTTGATAAATGAGTTTCAAATAAATGGGTTCTGAAGATATTTCTTACCAAAGAGAAAAATAGAGATTCAGACTTTCTGCAAGAAAAAAAGGGGGCTGCCAGGTAGGAGGGGAGGACAAAGTTCCATAATAGTCATTCTGACATATTGGACTTTCCTTTGTTTTGGAAGTTTCCGGAATTTCTCCTCACAAACAGAAACTGGATACAAAACATTTCTCATACTTTCACAATTAGCAGGGCAAACCTTAACATATAAGCCTGACAGTTAAAAATTCTGAAAATCAAAGTTGTGGAAACACTTTTTTTCCCCTTACTTATCCATAATCTTACCACCCTTATCAGAAATAGTAGGATTGGCATTAACTAAGTGTTTAGCAGCAGAAGGAATAACTAAAGCTATAGCTGGATCACGTAGCTAGCCAGCTGTTATATCCTTGGCAGGATATAACTATTTAGCTAAGGCTACTGCAGCAGTGCTCATTCAAACATCTACTGTTATGGTAAGTTAACTTACACAACTGTAGTTTTTCATATTTCTGTCCTTTGCACTTGTTCTTTGTGACAGACCACTCAGAGATAGGTCCAATTTTAAAAGATGTGCATCTTTTATTAACTATGGGTTAGACTAGCATAGAGTTCAGTTAGTACATCAAGGACACTTGGCTAAGCTACAGCTACAATCTTAGATACACAGTGAATATACTGCTTTCTTTGTCATACAAATTAATATAATTTAAAATGATCTTCAGCAAAACCAACAGGATATATCTCAAACAAAAAATCTTCTCCAACGAGTAAGACAGCGGTGTCAAAATAGTGAATCCACAGCAAAGAAAAACACCAGCTGTACCACGGCAAGAAGGATTTAATAAAACAAAACAAGAACAGGTAAACACTTTCAGGGAACTAACCCCTTCTTCAGACATCTTGCAAAGATATCGATGCCCTTATATAGTACAAACAATAAAGCAATTAAAACCAATTAAACTTTTAAAATGCAACGTCGTAAAACTTCTAACTCATACTAATAACATAGAAATATATAATGTTATGTTGTACTCTGTATTTATATGAAATAATCAATAGAACCAGTACTATATATATATATATATATATATATATATGCCTAAATATAATGACTATATACATATTTCCATTATTAAAATAAATATAAGTCAGAGAATTTAACATATGTATGTGAATCTACACAATATAATATATATCAAAAATACTAACATTAATAATTATACATTAAAAAGCCACATCACACTCTTGGAACAAATGTTGGTCAAAAACAGATATTGGTGGTTAAATACACAATGGTCAATGTTTTAAGGGTCTATCTTTCAAGAATGGTTTCAATGAAACCATGTTATTTAAACCTGTTTTTTTGTCTGCTTTGTAAAACATGATCCATTCCTGTTCAGCTGCCTCAGTGTCATTGACCAAATTGCCACCCCTTAATTTCTCAGACAAAATTTGTAGGACAAGGAACTTTAAAATTATGATTATATCCACTGTTCATGTTGTGTAAAGCAATAGCACTACTCTCTTTGCATTTCCTGATATCCCTATAATGTTCTAAAATTCTGTCTTTGAGACGTCTGTTTGTTTTACCAATCTAATAACTAAAACAGATTGTGCAATAAGCAAAATATACCACATTTGCTGTTTTACAATCAGCGTAATGATTGCTATGGAAATTAAAACCTTTATCTGGATGTGTAAAACTTCTGCCAACATGAATGTACGTGCAGGCTGCACAGCCTCTACATGGATAAGTACCAAGTCTATCAGATTTTTTTGGAATACCAAACGAAGCAGATTTATAGCATAGATGACCCTTCAAAGTTCTATTGTTTTTAAATGCAAAACTTGGTTTGGGTCCAATGATGCCATCAAAGCTATCACTGGTAGATAGAATACTCCAATTTCTATTAACTTCACGTATCGAATTAATGTTGCTTGCAAACATTAATGGCATTCTCAAAGTATTGTCTACTACTCTCTGACTCATTACTGTACCACTACCTCCTATGTTCTGGTCTAGAGATGTCTCCCTTAATTCACTGAAATATGGTTTACATTGTCCATCTATCTTCCCTCATCCTTCACTGATATACCTATCTATCATCGGTGCATCATATCCTTTCTCAAGAAAATCACACTTCAGTGTGTGTAGTGCCTCATGTAAGTCTGCATCTTTATTGTATAACCTCATGACTCTGAACACTTGTCCCTTAACAATATTCCGCTTGGTGTGATTGAGGAGCATGCTAGTGTTGTCAAGAAAATTATTTCTGCTCATAGGCTTTCTATATAGGCTAGTCTTAATTTGATTAAGATGATCCTTGTTCACACGAACACCCAAAAAATCAATTTCCGTAGAAGAGTATTTACAAGTAAATCTCAAAGTTGTGGTTGCATTTAGGTAAGATATAAAATTATTCAAGTTGGTTTCAGTATCATGCCATAACAAAAAAATGTCATCCAGAAACCTCGTGTACCAACCAATACATCTACTGCACACTTCATGGGATAATACATATGTCCGTTCCCATTGTACTAGTGAGAGGTTGGCGTAGCTGTTTGCATATGCTGCGCCTATAGACATGCCAACCTTCTGTATGTAATAATCACTGCCAAAAAGAACCACATTATTAGTTAATATAATGTCTAGCAATGCACAAATCAAGTCACTTTTAGCCCTGGTAACATTCACACCCACTAACAATTCTCTTACATTGTTTATCCCCCATTTATTGTGGATGACAGTAAAAAGTGCTCCCACGTTTCAAAGACATGCGTCTGCAACTTTAATCCTTGGGCCTCTGCTGAAAATTGGCTCATACCAAGTCAGACTTTCCAGTAAACAAATATTAAATAAATAATGTAAAATAAATACGAATAGTTCATCATGGACAGCAGTAGTTTGCCATTTCCATCTACACTGAAGCAATGGACCACTGCTTTCCACTGCATAAGAAGCAAGGCTATTTCAGAAACCGTGTACCACTCTCAGAGGGAATAAAGACTTTATAGGCTATTCACAGCTCATCTAATAAAACATTAAACTGAGGCTGTGTCTGCCTGAGTTGAGGGTAGCTCAGGTGAATGTAAAATATCTCTTAGCCCTTATAAAAAGGAGTAGGGAGGTCCTTTATTTAACATAACAAAAAAAAACATTATTTACATATTTACAGGTACATATATACAAAGTTCTATTGTTTTACTATTTATCATTTTTCTTATAGCATCCTTATTGTTATTCTTCCATAATTGACCCTCACTCCTTTCATAGCCATAATTTGATTTTTCACATTACATATGCCAAAATCTATTTCCCATTAGATAAAATTTAATTCAGTCTTTCATTCTAAGTAGCCCATATTGCTTAAAATAAATTCGTTTTAATGCTTTTATTGAATTAGCACTTACGATACGGACAAAGATACATTTATATAAAAGAAAATAAACAATATCAACATATTCATATTTACAAACATTATAAATTATATGTTTTTGTGTGACTGTCTTCATTCCAGCATTACATAACAATTCCTGCCTTTCTTAAGTCTCAGTCCTCCTTCAGAACATTAATCTGTATTTATTGTTTGTTCCCACGATTTCCTTTTTTCTACATAAAATAAATTAATATTCATCCTTCTCGCATATCCTTCCCCTTATTTGTATAATATCCATAGATAGTCATATTCATATCTTGTATTCTTTATATCGTTAAATATTCTCAAAAATATTTTCTCACAACTTTTTTCAGAGTTTCAGCACTGTTTTACATTTCAAAAACATGCTGTGTTGTCCCCACAAAATAAACACACTCTTTCAGCGTTCTTTTTGTATGGCATATTCCCCGTTACTGGTAACTTTTATTACCAGTAACGGGGAATATGCCATATAAAAAGAATGCTGAAAGAGTCTGTTTACTGGTAACTTTTATTATTACCAGCCACGGTGGTGCAGTGGTAGTGTTGTCGCCTCACAGCAAGAGGTTCTCCCGTTCGATTCTCGGCTGGAGCTCCTTCTGTGTGGAGTCTGCATGTCCTCCCCGCGGTTGAGTGGCGTTCGAAAGACATGTGTGAAATGGGCGTGCCTTCGTTGAAGGTTGGGTGTCGCGCTGGCACCTCAGCACCGTAAAAATCTACTGCCAGTCATTAGCAGACCGTGGAGTTCCGCTGTGGCGACCCCTAACCGGGAAAACCTGAAAGAAGAACAAGGACAACTGGTAACTTTTATTACCCATCCGCTGTCTTGGTATACCACTTTTTCCTTAATTTAATGGCTTTGGTAACTTCTTCTGGTAAAGTCCCCAGCTTCCCATAGATTTACATAATAATATTGTTTCATCGCATTATTATACCACATCTTTCTGTCTTTCTCTATATCATCAATTTTTATTTTCCATGTTAGTATTTTTCTTGATTTTTTAAATTTCTTCATTTGCATATTCTTTTCTCATTTTGTTGTTATTATCTTCCAGATTTTGAACTTATATTTAAACATTCTCACTATTAAATTGTCATTTTCTTCCTTTACCCACTTTAATATGTTTTACAAATTTAATGAAGCAGAATAAACTGGATTTAGTAACCACAATCGCTTTTCATCTTCACTCATATACAGCACACCCCTTTTCACTGGGTTTAATTGTGAACTTCATATAAAAGAAGACATCAATTTTTAAAATTTCATTTTCATATTTTTTCTGGGATCATATGTTATTTTCTCCTTTAATACCAACTTCACTAGATAGACCTCTTCCTGAATGCTAATCTGTATAAATTCCACAGAAGGTATAGCTTTCATTTCTTTCATTTCCCCCAATTCTATTTGTAGCAAAGACCCTTCATTTATTTTAAAATACACACACCAAGTTTTCACCACATTACCCAAACGCTTTCATTTATTTTTATTCAAGCTCATTCCCATTTCCTTTAAATGTCCATTCAGACAGATAAACAGTTCTCTCATCCATATTTTGTTTTTAACAACTACAGCTACATCATTTGCGTATGTCAAAACTACTGGAGTCACCACCTACTTTTGCGTCGCATATCTAGCATCTTTCATTTTGTAAGCTACTTCACTCACTGTCGCACTTATTACCAATACAAACTGTATTCCAGTCATGGGGCATCCTTTGTCTTATACCACACTTCATGTATATTTCTTTGCTCAGCCACCCAGTCACTAGCACTCTCACTCTATTATTCTGATATGCTGACATATGCACTCTCCTAATTCTGTTACCTATTCCATACTGCTTCATAACATCCTATAAAGTATCACTTCCTATTGCATCCTTTGCCTTGCTAATGTCACCTGCCATAAGTTTCCCAGCCTTCTTTGTACTTGTATCATTCACAGTTTCTCTTACAACCAGTAACAGTTATTGACATCCCTTCCTTTTTTATACCACATATGATTTCTTCCATAATATCCCCATCCTTCCTTCCATTTTCCTCTGTATTATTCTCACAAAAATGTTATAATCTGTGCTATTTAGTGTAATGGGTCTCCATTTTTTTATCCTATTCTTCTGATCTTTCTTCCGTATAAATGTTAAATTTCCACTGCATAACTCTTCATAAACACATCCTTCCTTCACCTATTTATTCAGTGCATTTGCAAAATAATGTCTTTATCAATCCATTAATTTCTTGTACATTTCATACCTTATACCACCTGGGCCTGATACAGAACTGACATTTATTTCTGCAAGTACTTCGTCCAGTCCACTCACTGTAATTATTTCTTTTTCAAATTCTTCTCAACAGTACCTCTCAAGTGTACCTCATTAAGTGGAACGTACCTCATTTGGGGTCTTATAAAGTTCATGTTCCTCAAAGTTCCACATTGAAAGACTCTGTCACACATTCAGTGTTAGGAATATTCTTAAGTGAAATCCATGGTAAATAGAAATGAATCATATTAATTCATTAAAGGATCTTCTTTATAAGTAAAACCAACATATTTTAACCATCCTATGGCCTTCCTAGTTGAAGTTGTTAGTAAGCCATTAGTATGTGTTCCACATTTTGCCCATTTGTCCCACATTATGAGGGCTAGTGTTCTTCATTTTGGAGATGGAAGGTTGAGAGCTAAATCTCAACTCAATCTGGACTTTCGTTGCTTTCCATTCTTGCTTATTTTCCATCTTTTTTCACTGTCCATATACTGTGCTACAATACTCATATAATTTGCTCTTGTGTTCTGTTTTACCACTCCTTTTACATTTTTCATTTCCCTCATTATACTAATGTCCTCCTCTGCTGTTGCACCCAAATATTTCTGCCTTAATAGCAATGCTTTCATTTGTTCTTAATTTTTTTTTATGTAATTGTTTTTCCATATCATAATACTTTATTGTATTATTCTCTAAATTCTCAAGTACATTTCAATGCATTTTCCCATTCTTCACCTTTTCTTCCTTTTTCTACATCATCCTGCCATTGAAAAATACACTTTTTGTATTTATTTTTAAATTCAATCCACCATTCAGGCAGGTTTTTATAGAAGTCCTTCATGGCAATATGATTCTTCCATAACTGCAGTATTTCCCACTCTACAGTTTTACAGTTTCATTGCTAATTGCTTATTTATTTTTTATTCCCTTTCTTGTTTTAATATACTCCATTTCTTCCATCTCCTGCATACATACTCCCAAATGGTGTTAAAAAACATCATAACTGTATCACTATATGCTACCCCTTCAAGCATTCAGATAATACAGAATAATCAATTTCGGATCCAAATGCCCCATTATAGAAGTCAATTCACTTTTGTTCCACACAGCTAATTTAACACATTTTATCACTTTCTGTATTTATTTTACATCTTCCTTTTTTATATTGTATCCTTAAATCACAATTAAAGTCTACTACAATTATAATTTTCATGTTAATCACAACATAGACAGTAATTTCATCAAATGTTAGACTCTTTCCTTACTAGTTATATGTGCATGTAATGCTATAATTCTAGAAACGTTCTCTCTCCACCTCACATTCACAACAGTTAACCTTCCCATCCTTACCAATGTTACATCCAGTATTTTCACTGTTTTTTGCACAACATAGCCACTCCGGAACAACTTTCACTTCATAAGTTACTTATTATATTTTCACCCTACACTTTTTCTGTTTGTAGTCTTTCTTCACTTGTCATTGCATCCTCTATCAGAATAACATCCTTATCACATTTAACGTACCGTTCCAGTATCCCTGTCCATGTTACCCTGTTAATAGTCATACTGTTCACATTTACTGAAAGTACTTTAAAATGTTTGCTTTCTCTTCATTTTGAGTATAGGTAAAATATTTAAATTTTTTTCTTACTTTTACTTTTTTTTTTTCAATTGAATGTTTTTTCCTGTGTTTATGTACAAACAACCCTTGATCCTCAGAATCAGATTTTTTCACTGGCTAGAACGTCAAAAAGTAGGGTTCCTATTAGTTTGTCAAAGGGTCAGAACAGTGAATGCTGTTACATAGACCTGTAAAGATCAAAGCCGCTAAACCTCGAACGGCTAGAACAGCAATTTTTTTTTTCCCAGGGAAAAAAAATCGCTGGTCCATTGTCAGGGCTTTGCCTTTTCCTCTACTATAGTGTGATTTCAGAGTTGGTATATTATGTGGGGGCTCAACCCCCTACATTGAGGGGTGTGGGAGCAAAGACGCCCACTTCATTTTGTGTTTATTTATTTATTTTTTGGCCCGCAATTTTTTTTTGTTTGAGATTTTGCAGGTACTATATTTACGGGTCGATGTAACAGTGTTCGCTGTTCTAATATAGACCCAAAAAATATTATTGTCAGTCCTTTCTCCCGATCTCACTTTCTGCATGAACTCACTCTCCTCATTTTTCCTCTCCATATTTTTTCTTCTTTTACAGTTTCTTCTTCACCAAGTTCTTCCTCTCCCCCAGCCTCTTATTGCCCTTCCTTCAATATGGTTTTTCCCTTTTCCCTTCTTTTTTATTTATTTATTTTTTACTGTTTGCTCAACAATCCATCCATTAGTGTAGATACAGAACAGGAGAGGACCCAGGACCAATCCCTGTGGGACTCCACTCGTGACTGGTTGGCAGTCTGACTTGGAGTCCGCTACTTTCACACTGTGTGTTCTATATGTGAACCAATTTGTAACCCACCTAGTGATATATGGTTTGATGCCTAGTTTGGTGAGTTTATCAATAATTCCCGAGTGAGGAATGGTATCAAAGGCCTTGGCCAGATCGAGGTAGGCTGTATGCACTGCCTTACCTTCATCCACAGCCCTGGTGACTGACTCAAAGAAGTCAACCAGGTTGAGCAGGCATGATCTCCCTTTCACAAAGCCAAATTGCGTAGGGTTTAGAGTTTGTAGATTTCCTATATCTTTGTTAATCAGGTCCATGATGATGCGTTCCATAGCTTTACATATAAGACTCATCAGGCTAATGGGGCGATAATTCCCAGGGTCTGTAGTCGCTCCCCCTTTATGAAGAATGATGACTGTAGCAGTGCACCATTTGGTAGGGACAAAGCCTGAGGTGAGGCTGTGATTGAACAGGGCACACAGATGTGGTGCCAGTTTACTTTGTAGTTCATGTAGAACACAGCCAGTGATATTATCGGGTCCCATGGAAGCTGTATTCTTGGCCTTGGACAATGCAGCTTTAACCTGTGCTGCAGTAATGCTGGGTGCCTGACATTCTTCCGGTATTGTGATTGGTCCATTGGGGGGAAGAGAAGAGTAAAGTTGGCACTGAATCTGTCGGCCAGTATGTTGGCAATATCTATTGGCTCAGTATAGGAGGTACCATTGTGCAGTATCTCAGAGCAAATCTGGGTACTGCCGTGGAGATTCTTGATATAGCTATAGAAGGCTGTGTGTTTGTTTTTAGTGTCTACCACAATTCTGCTTTATAGCTGGCTTTAGAGGATTTGATGAGGGATCTTAACTTTTTGTTGAGGCTAATAAGGGAGTTTTCCAGTCTTGGGAGTGTCATCTCTTGTCGCAGTTGGTGTGCTCTTCTTTTTAAAAACTGTTTTATTTACAGTTTGTAGTGGCTCAGCAGTTTTGCCTGCTATCACTGCTGGTTATGTTTTAATTCCTGCATTATCTGGTGCCACAAAACCAGACACCTTTCTAGTCTGTCGCTGCTTTCCTGTTTTACTTTCTGTCACTGGTGCTTAAGCTTTAACTGCTGCATTCTCTACTGCCATCTGACATGATTCCTTCTGTACCTTCAGCACTTCTGAAAATGTTATCTGCCATTTCACCCCTTCAAAAAAACAGAACTGTTTCCTGGGTCATCCTGCTGGATTATTTTTTAAATAACATCATCTGCAAGCCCTCCTGATGCCATTTCTGTTATCTGCATCTCTCCAACAGATTTGCTTACTTCCTTCTACATTTAGACAGCCAAACGTCACTTATTTGCATCATCCTCCACACAGGAATCTTTGTTTATATTCTGATGCTTCATATCAAACACATTTTTCTGCAAAGTTTTATTTTCCTCCTCCAAATTCTCCATCGATTTTCTCTCCTCATCCATGCTGCTTCTTCCCTTAGGCCTCTTATTTGCTACTGTAGGACCCTGATGGCATTGTCTAGCAGCTCCAAAGAATAGGGGAAGCTCCCTAGTACCCAGGCCAAACTTCCCTTTGCCAGTATGATTACCACTTTGGGTGTCCTCTGAAAAGAAACCATTGGCCTAGTGGGACTAACCCAGTCAACAAAGTGTAAGTAACTAAATAAACGAAGAGAACTCTTTAATGCATAACGAAATAGCATAAAGGTAGACACACACTATTTATATTCATATAACGGTATATTTTCAACCTGAGGAAACTGTTTTTTGCTAATGATAGTTTCCTAAAACTAAATATGCATAAAGTGTAGTAACTAGATTCATTTCGGCAACGTCATACAGCAAACACTGCTAATTGACAGCATTTGAATGTAGTTTAAAAGGCTCACCATCACTACAGTTGCAGAAGAGTTTAACTTAGGCAGTCTCACAGGAAACTCAGTCTGTAGAAAACATATTTTTGAATATACAAAATGGAATTCTTCTGTAAATTAAAGATGGGATTTTTTCATTTTCTAGTCTTCTTCACTCTAGCAGTGTGTGTGTGTGTGTGTGTGTGAGTGTGTGTGAGCGAGCTACTCTGTTGACTGATGCAGTATACTTTAGATCATAGTTCTTAAATGACAGCTGATAATGTACACATTGTCACAATACCAGTTTGCAGACTTGTTATATGAGCTAATGTGAAACTAAACAGAATATTTCTTTGCAAGAGTCAAGCACTCCCCCGCCCACATCACTTTAATTTGTTAGTCTTAGTCTGAAGTCGCTGCTTCCCGAAGAATATGAAATACCTATCACTCTTTCTCTGAAGTGCGCAGACCTCAGACCACCTGTTAATGGTTATAATGCTAGTACTCACAGTCAAACTGTACTGAAAAGCAAGCAACAAAATCAAGACAATGGGAAATTGAGCCAGCATGTGGAAGCAAATGGGACTGGAGCTTAGGTGGACTGAGTAAGTGATAGGAACCATGTGTGTCTTTACATATATATAGTTATAGCAAGGCACACAATTTTTTTCTGCTATGGATGCTTTGTAACTGTGATCTAATCAATTTTAGTATACAGCTTTTCTTGACAGTATTGCTGTTTCTGGATCATGGTATTACATATATTCAAGATGTACTACCCATTTGCATAAACACTGAGTATCAACCGTCTTCTCAGTGTACAGAAAAAGATAAATTCTTTAGGAAAATTGCCCTGTTCTCCCTGGGAGTTATGAGTTATCTTTTTCCATGTGTTTTACATTCAAGAGCCTCTTTTAGTGAGGACCCTGTGTCTGAATCTCATCTTTAGTATAAAGAGCAAAAAGTTTGTCTTTAATAGTTTTTGCCAGAATATGCAGTATGCATTAGTTGTGCTGATGTCAGTTTGCCTTTAATATGTGATATGACCCCACTAGGATTCATTCTGCAAATGAACTTCCCAAAAGCGGTTTGACCTCAGGCATCATTGCAGGTGCCTTAGGCTATCAGTGAGTCATCTAGGATCAGACTGTTCAGACGCATCAATGTTATTTTTAACAAGCCTCTCATTGTATACTTTATGTTGCAGGATGTAGCCTTTTTCATAAGTATTTAATTTCAATGAGTAACACTTGGGTGGGATGGTTTAACAGTTGTACATTTTAATGTCTGCTTTGTTTTTGTGTAGTCATGCTTCGTCCCTTAATGTTTTTGATTTTTACATGCTTTCACACTATTCAGAAATGAAAACCTTACAACTGTTACTGTGTGAGTAATTGTCATATCCATTTTTGTGTTATACAGAAGAAAGCAAGGTATAATCTTTACTTAGAAATTAATTCTAATAGAACCTTTTCTTGTACGTGATTTGATTCATATTCTTCTAAAATAATTCTGAATAATTCATTCTTATGTAACAGTCTATTTAAATGTAGTAATAAAAATCCTGACTTTGTTGATAAAACTGTAATCTCTCATTACCTTCTTTTGCAAGTAGCTAACTATATTATTATTATAGTTTGAGAGTCTTAGAGCTTTAATGGATTAATCTCTTGGGTTTATTCTGTTTTTAAGCAGTGTTAACTTGAAGCAGACCTGTACTAAGTGGAGAGCATTGATTATGCTCTGAAATCTGTAAAGATAAGTTTGTAAATCACATTGATGATGTCAGAAAAGTGTTTCACAATTGTTATGGACTCCCTTATTGCTTTTAAGCAGTAGTCTTACACTTAACAGTGCTTTGAGGCCACAGCAGATCACTGAGAAGCCCGTAAAACAAGGTAAACATTTTGTTTAGAATTTAAGTATGAATGTAGTGTTTACAGGCTACCCAATGGTCTTCTTGAGTGACCACTGTTAGAGTGGCAGCAGTTAATGTGTTACTACTACTACACTTGTTTTTTTGATTTGCATAATGTGCCAGTCAATATTTATCCATTCTTCATAGGATTATTGTAAGTTACTAGGCTAATGGTCCTAAGGCCCTTACAAGCCTAGCCAAGTTCTTACCCTTTATTTCCATTGCCCCCAATGCCCGTGTCCAAGAGGGACACAGGTGGAACCCCAAAGAGGTGAATTTACGGTCATCCATCCAGTCATCCAGATTGCTTTTGAAGAGGGTCAAAGAGGTGCTCTGTTTGACATAAAGTGGAAGTCTGTTCCAAAGGCGTGGTAATCTCTGGGAGACAAATCTGCCCCTCCAGCAGGTTTTATTAATGTCACATACCAGGTTAAGGTCTTAAGAGTGAGTAACCTGTGTACCATTTGACTTACAGATATGCAGCATTTCCAATAAAGCAGGGACAGAGATTGTCTTGTATGAAAGGCAGAGATCACCTCTGAGTAGCTTGTATGAAATAGAATAAAGTGACAGTGACTTCAGACGATCCCCATAGGACAGATGCTGAGAACCTTGAATTTTCCTTGTGAGGAGCCTTTGTGGTTTTTCCAATTACTGCAGGTGCTTGGAAAGGTACATACCAAAAGGCCTGATGAAGGAATAGTACAGGGAAGTTATAACTTTTTTTGTGGAGGCAGTGCCCTTATCTGTGAGATGAGCACTATAGAATGCCCTTCTTACCACTGTGGAGACATGGTGGTCAAAGATAAGGTTGCTGTCAACCTGTGTGCCCAGGTCTCTCATCAGTGAGTGTGTACTTAAGGTGTTGCTATTGATGTGGGAATTAGCAGGAGCATCGCTTTTACCAAAAGGACTGATGATACATTTTTTTGCATTGAATTTAAAGCCATGACTTTGGCACCAGTAATTTGTTTGTGTAAGACCCTCTTGTAGGATGTTGACATAATTTAGAAATTCTATGACCGCTCCCAGTTTGCAGTCATCAGCAAACTTTGTCAGACACAGACCCTTAGTTTTTGCTTATATTTTGGAGAAATAGATTCCAAATAGTAGAAGTCCCAGGACTGATCCCTGTGGAGCACCACTGGTTACAGATCTGTTGTTTGAGGTGGATTCCCCTATTTCGACTATATGAGTTGTATCAGTGAGCCAGTTAATGACCCATCTAACTATATAAGGGTTGATACCTAGTTGGGTGAGTTTGCCAGTGATGCCTGATTGGGGTATGGTGTCAAATGCCTTGGCTAAGAACAGGTAGGCTGTATGCACAGATTTCCCTTCATCCAGGGCCTTGGTGACTGTCTTGAAGAAATTCACCAGGTTTAACAGGCATGATATCCCTTTGACAAATCGAAACTGAGTAGGGTCAAGTGTTTGGAGATTACCTATATCTTTGTTGACAAGGTCCATGATGATTCGCTCCATGGCCTTGCAGATAAGGCTAGTCAGGCTAATAGGTCGATAGTTCCTGGGGTCAGGACCACCTTTGTGCAAGGGAATAATGGTGGCTGTTTTCCATTCAGCTGGTACACAGCCGGTGCTTAGACTATGATTAAAAAGAGTACCCAATGGTAATTCATGTTGGAGCTCATGAAGGACGCAGCTTGGGATGTTATCAAGTCTCATAGATGCTGTATTTTCGGCCTTTTAGAGGGCATTTACAACCTGCTCTTTAGAGATACAAGGTAGGGGACACGTGATAGGGATGGCATGGGGTATGTGTGACGGGGACAGGTGAGTGAAGTTTTCATAGAACCTGTCAGCCAACAGGTTAGCTATGTCCACAGGCTCAGTATATGTGGTATCCTTAACTACCAGTTCGGCACAAATCTGGGCCTTTCCCTTTTAGGTTATAGATGTTGTTATAGAATGCCTTGTGGTTGTCCTTTGTTGAAGAAGCTAATTTGGACTTGTAGTTTGCTTTGGAGGACTTCACAAGAAGTCTTGTTTGCTTGTTTAAGCTGAGGAGGGAGTGTTTCCAGTTAAGGAGGGCTCGCTCCCACTTGCTCTTAGACAGTAATTTCTTCCTCTTATTGTAAAGCCTGTTAATGGCAGTTGTTTACCAGGCAGGATTGCTGTTCCTTGAGGAGCTTGTTTAGGTCCTATCAAGTACGGCTGAGTCAGTGCAGGTATACAAGTGTTCATATAAAGCATTGGTGTGTAGAACTCACCATAGTTGCCAGTTCCATCTGTGGGTGAAAGTGCAGTGAAGCTATTTATACCATCCCATAAGAGGTTAGAATCTGCTTTGGGGAAGTTTTTTAGTTTAATTGCTGCTGGGGGGGGGGGGGTGAGGTGTGATACTTAATTCAAATAAGACCGAACTGTGGTCATATCTCACCAGGGAGGACCTCACAGTGGGGGTGCTACAGTGGTCCCCCATATTGATAAGTAACAAGGTCTAGGATGTTGGCACCTCTTGTGGGGGTGTCAACCAGCTGGTCCAGGGAATTGGAGTTAATGAAGTCGAGGAATCTTTCTGCAAGTGAGCTTGAGCACAAGTAATTTAACCAGTCAATAGATGGATAGTTAAAGTTGCCCAAAACTATGGTGTTTGGATGTATCTTGATAGACTCAAGTAGATCCAAATAGGCAGAGTTCCTCTTACACCTTTCTGCACCTAGTCATGCTGCATATTTTTAAAATGTAAGTTTTCTCCTTTCCCTAGTGCCCCAATCCCCTTCATTTAACAAGGCATTATCATCTAGTTTTTCTAGTTCTTTCTATAAAAGTGCCCATTTCCTGTTCTTAGAACAAAAATGTCCATCCATGGGAGCCAGGAGCTGTTGATTGCCACCATCTTCCACTCATCCAGCATGCCAGATGTTTGAGTGTTTGAAGTTGATACCTGAGAGTTCCTCAGCAGAAGAATTTGTTGAAACGTTATGTTACAGACACTGCTGTTTTCTGTCATTTGCATTATGTGACTATATCTCAACCGGTCTATAACTATGAATAGCTTTTCCTCTGACTGCTAGGCTAATTTGAAGGCCCCTTTCTTTTTGCTGTTTAGAAAGTGATGTAAATCCTTTTCGAATAATGTCTTGGACTGTTACTTTAAACTGGCAGGGAAGGTATTTTTTTATATTGTGACCCTTCGGAAATCACATGGGAATAGAGATAACACTTTCTCCTTCATTCCAGACAATGCAATATAAGTGTGAAAAATGCTTCCTTAAAATACATCTAAGTCTGAAGTGGCTCATATTACAGGCTCTGTGCTGTAATGTGTATTACTTCCATTGCCCTGCTGCTTAACTGGACGGAAGGGAAGGTCCGTTAAATTGTGCATATCTGCCGGATGCAAGATGAGTATACTGATGGACATGTTAGTGGCTTGGTGTGCTATGGAAAATAAATATCAGTTGAAGATGGTGTTAGTTGTAATGTCTGTGAGCTCATTAGTACACATTGTAAAAATAACTCAGAGTGTGGTGTTATTCACAAGCCATTAGGTGTTTGCTGTGTCTGTGCTTGCTTTTCTAAATGTATGACTAGTACTGTCTTGATGTCAACATGATGGTTTTACCATAGACAAATACATACCATGTAAGAACACAGTATGTCAGAGGAAGAAATAGAAAAGGTACAGTATTCTTTTGAGGAAAATATTACTATAAAGCCTGCTAACAGATGCAGATATATGAAATCTCCCATGAAAAGCCATATTGGTATAAATATTGTTGCTTTGCGGAATTAATAATAAACTAATCATTTTAAGGAGAATATACACAAATTACTATTTTGACAGATGTGTTGTGAACCATTGCATTTGATGTTCTTTTTTGGCTTGAGAGGAATAAAAATAATAAAAGGGATGAGAATGCAAACAGATGAGAAGCATTAGACTGTTAACGTGAAAGGGCGAAAGACTTAAATTAAATGTCAGCTCTGGATGCAAGACATTAGGGCCATTCTATGCAAAAGGCTACAACAGTAAGACCAGTTGCAGAGGAAAAAAAGTCAATTAGCAAAGCAAATGAAAGAAATGGCAAGAGACTGAAAATGTTCAGCAGTAAACAAAAGTATACAAAAATCGAGCAACTGTTTTCAAGTATTATTTATTCATTTGATAAAGGTTTTCAAAATGTCAGAGTGTTTACCAGCAGTACAATAATAACAAGGCAGAGTCTGGTTTATTGCCACTAGGGATAGGCCTAGCTGCGATGACATGATCACTCTTGTGACTACATTTTTATTGCCCTGTGCAGATTTGGGGCTGTTTTCAGAACTGTCACAGTTAGGGTTACCACCTGTCCCACTTTGCGAGGGACAAGTCCCTCTTTGGGCAGTTGTGTCCTGCAAAAAAATTGTAAAAATGGCAAATGTCCTGAGATTTTAGGGCCAAATTATTTCTTATATTTTATGTAATAGTTGCATAAAACAGTTATTCTTATCTGAAACACCTAAATGTTATAAGAAACCGAATAAGCAACTAAAATGCTACAAGAATAAGCTTTTATTTAGGCAAAAAAGTGAAGTTATGTCCTTTGTACTGGGCGTGGGTATGTTTTAGCCTGCCAAATCTGACGTTTGTACCAAAAATGTCCCTATTTGGGCATGTGAAAAGGTGGCAACCCGTGTCACAGTTCACAAGGTTTAAGAAGAGACCATAGTGCATTTTTGTATTTTCACAGTGGTGGACGTGTAACTACTGAGTGTTGTAAACAACACCATGTTTATAAAATAGTATATCGAGGAAACTGTGACCTATTTCTTGAAGGCGGAGCAGTTGTTGATTAGTATGGGGTAAAAGCTTGGCATGTTTTGAAATATCTGCATATTTTATTTCCATTTGTTGACCAGGATAGTCCGACTGGGCAAAACCCCTTTTCAGCCAAGGCCCAGGGGAAAAGTCCCATGTTTCCATATTAAAACATTAGATTGGTTTGTTGCTCTACCACTGTTAGTTAAACTAGAATACCAGTTCTGCACCTTGATTCTGTCAGCTGATGATTACACGTAATTTATGGCTTTGGGAATAGTTACTGTGCCTTTAAAGATGTTTTGCAAAAGCTGTTAATACAGTGCTGTGTAGTATGCTTTGAGGTCAAACTAATATGTGTCATTAATACTTTGAGGAGTCACTGACTGAAATGTAAAAGAAGGGTTGTGAGGTATGCAAATGACCAGTGGACAAAGATAGTCAATTGAGACAAGAAGAAAAAATATCAAAAACTTGGCAGGGACAGTTAAAAGGTAGAGTAGCCTGTACTAATGTTACAATGAACCCTCAGCCACTTTAATATAGCCATTCTGCATGCCCTTAGGATTGGAAAAAACAACACGTTTGAGCACCAGGGTACTGACTTATATTTAACTTTGTATAGTTTGAAAGTTACACTTTAGATTCTGCATAAGCATTAGTATGCCACATGTTGGCCATAGTAATCTAAGAAAACAGTACTGTTGTAGTTAACTTGAAAATGCAGAAAATACTACTCAGAGACACCATTGCTATGTCTTTCAGCTGTCTGATATCCAGAAAAGTTGCTTTAGGTGGATACGCCTTAAACCTTCTGCAGTACCTCCTGTGTTGACTGCTTTGTTAGACACCTTTATAGTTACCTCTAAGACTCCTGATTCTCATCCTCCTGCTTCTAAGAAACCTGATGGGTTATATAAGGTTCCTGAGGATTGTTAGTTCATGTTTGTGTCCTTCTGCTGTGGTGTCAGTCTTCTCTGACAAGCCTTCTAAACATTTGCCCTCTACTAAGCTGCTGCCTTTTGATAAAGATAGTACTGGACCATGGTGAGTACTGAAAAGAAGTTTTTTACTGCTGCCACTTGGCCTTTAGCGCCATTAATTACCAAACCCATATGACCAGATGTGCTCTGACTTAGATTGTGTAGGTCTGTTAGGTTATTTTTGACCTCCACGATTCTGAAGGAAAGTTCTCTGCTCTCTCTCTTTTGGGTTCTACCTCTCATGTGGCTCACCACTCTTATCAAGTCAGATCTGGTGCTGCTGATGGCTCTTTCAGGACTGCTGCCTTTCAGTCTGTCATGCAATGTTATTCTTGGCTTCATCTGCAGTCTTTAACTGAGGACATTAAGGTCAAGTTGCTGGATGTGACGGTGGATAATAAAAATCTCATTGGGACTGCTGCTGCTCATATGTTT
This sequence comes from Protopterus annectens, assembly GCF_019279795.1. NCBI lineage: Eukaryota > Metazoa > Chordata > Ceratodontiformes > Protopteridae > Protopterus > Protopterus annectens. The sequence goes on along the minus strand of NC_056737.1, from coordinate 416,140,201 downwards.
GAGTCTTTTTAAGAAAAAGGTAAAGCTTTGCAGGACCTTCAACATATTTTTGTGTCTCCCATCTCTAAGTTCCAGAGGAACAACTTTACTAGGTCTGCTTTTGTTTGCAGGCAGCCTTGTCAAGCCACTAAAGGCAGGAAGGTTGGTAAGTGAGCTCTTCCTGCTGAGTCTTCTCAGGCTTAAATGGCCCAGAGGCCTCCTTTATTTGACAAGCCTGCCTCTCTGACATTTTGCCCCCACCCCAACCCTCTCTTCGACTTTCTCTCTGTCTTCTATACTGCCAACTCATTACCTCAGATTCGTGAATTCTGTCCATCATCTGTCAGGGTTACTTCATGGTGTGGAAGTCTATCCCTCCTTTTTCAGGGATTTCCGAACCTCCTTGAGAGCAACTTCTTAATTTCTCAGAAGTTCTTGGGTCCCTGGTGGACCAGAAAAGTTTTCAGCCTGTCCTTCCTGCCCAAGTAGGAAAGGGATTCTACTCCAGAATGTTCCTGCTTCCTGGAAAGTAGGGTATTTGGTGGAGGCTTATTCTGGATCTCTCCTTTCTCAGTATGTTTCCTCAAGGTTCCTTTCTTTTGGATACTTTCACTTCAAACCCTTTTTCCTCTGTTGTTGCCCCAGGCTTTTCTGGTGTCTTTGGATCTGAAGGATGCTTACCTTTATATTCCTATTCACCCTCTTTTCAGGAAGTTTTTACATTTCTCTGATGTTCATCATGCATACAGCTGCAGTCCTTACATATGGGTTCTCCTGCCATCAGGCGGGTCCTCGGTCGGCCGAATTCCAAAGTCTAGGTCCGGTGTCAGTTGTCGTCGCTTCTTCCCTGACGTCAGTGCGACAGGGGTATAAAAGAACCAGCCGACGCCATTTTCTTCAGTCTTTCTTGCCGCGCGGTGCCCAAAGCAGAAGCAGTTCACAAGTGCCGGTCGGCCAGCTCCTGAGATTACGAAAATTTGGAAACCGAAGTCTTCTTAAAAGCTAAGTACCCCGTTGGGGAAACTTTTCTTGCCTCAGACCGATGTCAGACAAAGTTAATAATTGTATTTCTTGTGGGAAGCAAATACCGCATAAGGATTTCCATTCCCTCTGTATACCTTGTTTAGGCCCTGACCACGAGGTCTCGGCCTGCCGCTTTTGTGCTACATTCAACAAATGCACTGTTAAGCGTTGGGCGGAGTTCGCCCAGCATTATTTTGGAAAAGCATTTAACTATACTATGTCGTCGGATACTCCGACTACGGTTTTGTCTAAAAAACGAAAAGACAAGGACTGACACTCGTGGTCCGAGGACTCTACTGACACCATGCCAAAGCCGGCTACACATGGTCCGGTTCTCAGTGAGGCACCTACGCAGCCCCTGCCTACCGACGACCTGCCTTTTACGGTGTCTCCTGTACCCGAGGTCGCAGGCTCCTCGGCCCACACCCCGACTACAGATACCGAAGCCACTGTCGGAGTTGAAACTCAGAATGTGGACAGGTCCACCTCCACTCAAGGTGTCTTCAGACCTTCCTCTACTTTTTCTATCAAGGCTTTCACTAAGTCTAAAGCAACCATGCACTCTAAGAGACCAGCTGCACAGGGCCCATCTCCAGGCCCCATGCCTAAGAAACAGATGCTTAAAATGGCTGAGGATTTAATTACTCTTATCAGAGGTTCTCAGCCCCCTCCAGACAATAGGCCTAGAGTGGAGGAAGATTCCCCCTCCTCTGATCAGGGTTCCATTATTTCAGAGCACTCTGATGATCAGGAACATTCTTACTCCCCTTTTGAAGACTCATAGGTTCATAGGTTCATAGGTTTATACTAGGCTATCTGCCCTAAGGCATTTATAAGCCTAGCCCAAATTTTTGTGGCTTACGCCACCCCTTATATGAAAAAATACTGTGCCCATTAGTTTGTTGTGCCTCTGTCCAGCAGTGACACAGAGATGATTCAGGGTAAACCTCGATCTCCCATCCACAGGTCTAGATTTCTCTTGAACAGAGTCAGCGAGGTGCTCTGCCTCACATGGACCGGGATTTTATTCCACAGCATAGGGAGTCTCTGAGTGATAAATCTATCCCTCCAGCACATCCTATTTATATCCGTGCTAAGGTTTAAGTCGCTTGCTCTAGTGGTTTTGGTGGATTTGGATTTTTTGAGGTGGAGCATGTCCATTAATTCCGGGTTGGACATGGCCTTGTATGTCAGGCACATGTCACCTCTGAGCAGACAGTATGCGACTGAATAGATCTGGAGTTTCTTCAATCTGGCAGCATATGACAGATTTTGGAGTCCCTTTATCCTTTTGGTGAGGAACTTTTGGGGTCTCTCCAATTGCTGCAGATGTCGGGTGAGATACATCCCGAATGGGGCATTGTACTCGATCATTGGTCTGATAAGTGAAGAGTACAGGGGAACAATGACCTCACTAGATCTGGATGTGAATCCCTTCATGATCAGGTGGGCAATGTAGAAGGTATTTCTAACCACTTTAGCAATGTGAGTGTCAAAAGAAAGGCCACTGTCAACCTGGGTCCCCAGGTCCCTGATAACCTCTTCTGTGCTTAGTGGATTGCCACCTATATGGTAGCTTGGGGTTACCTTGTTTTTCCCGAAGGGTATGACTATACATTTTTTGGCGTTTAACTTCAGGCCATGGCTCTGGCACCAGCTATCTGTTTCCGTGAGTCCCTTCTGAAGGCTATCCGTGTCCGATGCACTTTCCACTATGGCGCCCAGTTTGCAGTCGTCTGCAAACTTTGTCAGCCAAAGTCCTCCCATGTTGGCCTGTACTTCTGAGAAGTAGATGCCAAACAATAGGCGGCCAAGGACCGAGCCCTGTGGGACACCACTTGTGACCGGCTTGGAGTCTGACACAGCGCCAGCAACTCTAACCCTGTGGGTTCTGTCCTTAAGCCAGTTTGCAACCCATCTTGTGACATATGGGTTTACATTTAAGCTGGTAAGTTTTTCTACAATACCCGAGTGGGGTATTGTGTTGAAAGCCTTTGCAAGGTCAAGGTAGGCTGTATGGACTGCCTTTCCCTCATCAATGGCCTTGGTGACTGTTTCAAGAAGTCGACCAAGTTCAAAAGGCATGATCTTCCCTTGACAAAGCCAAACTGGGTCGGGTCCAATGTCTGCAAGTCCCTATATCTTTGTTTATGAGCTCCATTATGTTCCTCTCCATAGCTTTGCAGACTAGACTTGTTATGCTTATGGGGCGTCAATTACCAGGGTCCGTGAGGCGCCGCCTTTGTGGAGTGGGACCACAGTTGCCGACGCCACTCCTTGGGCACGTATCCTGTGGTAAGGCTGAGATTAAACAGCTGCCTTATGTGCGGGTTTAATTCCTCATTTAGCTCGTGTAGCACACAGCCGGGGACACCATCCGGTCCCATTGATGCTGTGTTTTTAGCTTTAGAGAGAGCAGCTTTCACCTGCGCATTTGAGATGTCCGGGAGGCTACACTCGGCTGGGATAGTTATCTCTCCTTTGGGGGGGAGAGGGGGGTGAAGTTTGCACTGAACCTGTCTGCCAGTATGTTGGCAATGTCTGTGGGTTCAGTGATTTTGTATCATTTTGGACTAATTCTGAGCATATCTGGGAGCTTCCACCCAGGTTCCTAACATAGCTGAAAAAGGCCTTATGATTGTCCTTTGAATCCATGGCAATTTTTCTCTCAAAATTGGCCTTAGTTGATTTTATAAGTGCTCGTATTTTTTACTAATAATGATCAGGGGTGACTTCCCTTTTATGGATTTTGTTCTATCATGTAATAGCTTTCTCCTCTTATTGTAAAGTTTGTTAATGGCTGGGGTCCACCAGACTGGACGTTTGCCCTTTGTGGAAAGAGTCTTGGTTTTATTTGGGATTGCCTGATCCATGCAGTCCTGGAGGTGTTCATAGAAGGCATTTGTAAGGGCTTCCGCAGCTTGGGTTGTGGTTTCCACTAGCTCAGGGGCCTTGAAGGATACCACACCAGTCTTGAGTAGTGTGAAGTTTGCTTTAGAGAAGTTCTTCACTATGGTCTTTTTTGTTTGGGGTGGGGTGGGATGTGGATTTCCAGTGAGATTAGTTTATGATCAGATCTCACCAATGAGGGATATACTTCCGGTGTGGAGCATTTTGTCCCCATGTTTGTGACAATGAGATCTAGTATATTTTCTCCTCTCGTGGGAACAGTGACTAGCTGTTCCATGGCATTTGAATTTATGAACTCCAGGAACCGTTGGGCTAGAAAGTTAGGGCTTGAGTAATGTTCCCAGTCTATATTCGGGTAGTTGAAGTCACCCAATATGATGGTGTTTGGAGATACATTTATACCCTCCAGTGTCTTCAGGAAGGTGGAGTCCATTCCTTCTGCATCTCCCCCTGAGGATTACTCATTTGGGGAAACTTTGCATACCTTAAGGGAACACTTCCACTGGGAAGGCCAGGATTATTCTGATTCCAAGAAAAGGCTCAGGGAGTTTCTTTTGCTCCCTCAGCACAGGCCTTTGGCTATACCTCCTGTCTTGGACATTCTAGATGATGTTTACTCAGAGGCCTGCCTTAACCCGGATTCTCTACCTCCAGCTCCAGTTAAGCCTGACAGGTACTACAGGGTCCCTGACTCGCACCAATTTCTATACAAGAGCCATGCTGCTGACCCAGAAACCATCTCACAGGGCCCCAAGGGAGTTAAGGCCTCCATTGCTAAAAATCCTTTGCCTTCCGAGAGAGATTCCAGATCCTTAGAAAGGTGGGGAAAAAAGGTATATACTTTGGCTACCTTATCTATGAGGGCCTTAAACTGTCAGTTTCATATGCTAAAATACCAACAGTTTGTTATCACAATTGAAAAGTAAAATGTCACAACCTGAACAACCAGATTTGAAAGAGTTGCAGGACTTGATACATAGAGCAGAACAAGTGGGTAAGCATACCTTACAATGTGGTTTTGATGCTCTAGAGGCCTCATGCAGAGCTGCTGTTACAGGATCAGTCATACGTAGGCATGCCTGGCTTAAGGAACAAGCCTTACCCGATCATGTCAAAGCTAAATTACTAGACGCTCCTCTTCAAAAGGATGTACTATTTGGTTCTAATGCTGAGGAGGAGGTATTAAGGAAAATGGAGGAAAAGGCTAAATCAACGCAAACTGTGAAAGAATTTCTACAGGTACAACCCCCACGTTTTATTAGAAATTGGCCTTCCAAAAACTGGTCCTTTCCTGCCACAGACAGACCCCAAAGATGCAGATACAGGCGCCCGAGGGGCAGAGGACAATCCCAAGGATCGTACAGAGGCAGACAATGGCAAGCTCCTACACAAAGAGGTGGTGAGAACAACTTGCAATCTATCAGAAAGCAAACCCAATGACTTTCCACTTTGCATGCCAACCAGATCTCAAATGGCAGCCCCCTTGGGAGGAAAACTGGCATTATTTTCAAAAAATTGGCATACTGTCACAAAGGACAAATGGACCCTGGGCATTATAAACTGAGGCTACAAATTCCATTTTCACACCCTTCCAAAAATGAGAAGCATGCCAAACCTGCCACACAATCAAAGGGCAGAGGCACAAAGACAAATTACAGATCTCAAAAACATGAAAGCTATTCAAGAGGTACCTATGCACGAACAAGGTCAAGGGTTTTATTCCAGGGTATTTCTGGTGCCAAGGAAGGGAAAAGATTGGAGACATATTCTGGATCTATCCATCCTAAACACATTCCTACTCGTACCAAAATTCAAGATGCTCACTCTTCAGCAGCTTCTTCCCATGCTGGGCAAGGAGTCTTGGCTGGTAACATTGGACCTCAAGGAGGCATACCTGCATGTCCCAATCATACAAAATTGCAGAAGATACCTCAGATTTCTTGCAGGTTCAACTCATTATCAATTCTCTGCATTGCCCTTTGGCTTATCTACTGCGCCCAGAGTATTCACGAAATGCCTGGCATCAGTAATTGCCTACTGCAGACTTCAAGGGATAAAAATATACCCCTATTTGGACGACTGCCTGATCGAAGCAGACAGCAAGCACATTCTTCTGAAACATCTGGCTTATGTAATAATGTTGTTGAATTCTCTGGGATACACAGTCAACAAAAAGAAATCAAGACTAATACCCTCTCGGAAGATAATTTTCCTGGGTGCCAACTTGGACACAAACACCCAGATGGCCTACCTCATGCCAGAAAAGCAGGGGCAACTAATCCAATACTTCAGAACACTAGCAAATTGCACCAGGCTTACTGCAAGGAAAATCATGCAGGCTCTGGGATTCATGGCATCTTGCATCTTACTAATCCCATGTGCAAAGCTACATATGAGGAAACTACAATGGTACCTGAAAAACATATGGTCTCAACACAGCCACAGTTTGGAAACAATAATACCACTAATTCCATGTCTGCAAAAGGAATTTCTGTGGTGGGCTCAAGCATGCCAAACAAACACAGGCCTCCCTTTCAGCAAGCCTCAAGCAATTCAAGTCATCACAACAGACACCTCGGACTATGCCTGGGGGGCGCACATGACAGATCGGTGCATTAAGGGCAAATGGTCCCAAAAAGAAAAGCACCTTCACATCAATCAAAAAGAAATGCTAGCAGTAATAAATGCTATTATAGCTTTCAAGAACTTTCTAAAACCAGGTCATCTATTGATAAGAACGGACAACACCACAGTTATGTGGTACATAAACAAGCAGGGAGGGACACATTCTTACCCCCTATGCAGACTGGCCATGTCACTTTGGAACACGGCCATGGACTTACAAATGGAGCTACAAGCACAGTATTTGCCAGGCAAGGAAAACATGCTGGCAGACAACCTAAGCAGGATTATGACAGATCCACACGAATGGAAGTTGCATCCAAAAGTTTTTACACAAATAATCCAAGAATGGGGAAGACCAGACATAGATCTATTTGCCTCCCACAAAAATCATCAATTGACAAAATTCTGCTCAAGGATCTTCCATCCAAAGGCCTGGAGAGTGGACGCTCTCTCTTTCAGTTGGACATCAATGACAGTTTATGCCTTTCCACCTCTTCCTCTGCTGCCCAAAGTTCTATTGAAGACCAGAGCAGACAGACCAAAGATGATCCTCATTGCTCCGGACTGGCCAAGGCAACACTGGTACCCACTCCTGAGGAGCCTGATGCATTCCCCACCATGGACCCTGCCTCTAATGCCTCTTCTTCTGATTCAACACAACTTCAAAACTCTTCACAGTCAGCTAAAAACTCTCAATCTAGCCGCATGGAAGATTCCTTAGCATCACAGCAGGCCCTACTCTCCAGGGAGGTGCAGGATGTCATTTTGGAGGCCAGAAGGCCATCAACCAGAAAAGCTTACTCCGCAAAATGGAAACGTTTTTGTGTCTGGAATGAGAAAAAGGGCCAGGACCCTGGAAAACTGAATTTACCACAAATGCTACAATATCTGACAGAAGTGCTAAGCAGTGGACTTTCTTTCTCCTCCATCAAAATCCATGCCTCAGCCATTTCTGCAGAATACAACACTGATCCACCTTTATTCTCGCACTCTCTCTCTTAAGACAGTTCCTCAGAGGGGTTAAGAATTTGAGACCTCCAAGGAAACAACCAATACCTGCTTGGGATCTTAATTTCATTCTGGAAAAACTCACCCTGCATCCTTTTGAGCCAGCTGCTTCAGCAGATTTGCAGTACTTGTCCTGGAAAACAGCTTTCCTTCTGGCTATCACCTCAGCTCGTAGAGTTTCAGAATTACAGGCTCTCATGGCTGTCCAGCCTTTTATCATCTTCCATCAGGACAGAGTTTCCTTACGAACCAACCCGTCCTTTATGCCTAAAGTTGTATCCAGGGTAGCTTTAAATCAGGCCATAGACTTACCTACTTTTTATCCTAATCCTCAAAACAAAGGGGAGAGATTGCTACATTCCTTGGGCATCCACAGACAACTGCATTATTATTTGGACAGAACAAAGCCTTTCAGAAAATCAGAACAGCTCTTTGTGGCCTATGCAGTAGGAGCTCAAGGAAAACCAATTTCCAAACAGACAATTTCAAAATGGATAGCCCACTGCATACGCTTTTGCTATTCCTTTCATGGCAAAACTGTACCTACAGGCATTAGAACTCATTCCACCAGGGCCACAGCCACCTCTACAGCCTTTCTCAGAGGAGTTCCTACCAAGGATATCTTGGAAGCAGCCACTTGGAGTTCTATGCATACCTTCTCCAAGCACTACAACCTACCATTATACTCCAAATCTAGAGCAGGCTTTGCCACTGCAGTCTTGCAGGGCATTTTGGCTCCCCCTAATTGCACCTAATGCCTACCACCCCTTTCTTAGCTTTGGGATTCTACCCATATGTAAGGACTGCAGCTGTATGCACGATGAACATAGTACAGTTTTGTACCTACCATAAATGTAGATGTTCGAGTGCTAATACAGCTGCAGTCCAGGTTTCCTCCTCCTTCCCTCTAGGGGTATTCTTTTATGGTGTATTTGCTTGCAACTACTGTTTTTTGATTATATTGCATTGCATTATTACCTAATTTTATGTATTGCCTTCCTTCTGGGGGCACCTGACATCTGGGGCAAGAAAAACTGAAGAAAATGGTGTCGGCTGGTTCTTTTATACCCCTGTCGCACTGACGTCAGGGAAGAAGTGACGACAACCGACGCCGGACCTAGACTTTGGAATTCGGCCGACCGAGGACCCGCCTGACGGCAGGAGAACCCATATGTAAGGACTGCAGCTGTATTAGCACTCGAACATCTACATTTATGGTAGGTACAAAACTGTACTTTCCTTCCTCTCATTTTCAGTTCTCTGCTTTGCCCTTTGGCCTCACTACTGCCCCAAGGGTATTCACAAAACGCATGTCTCCTGTGATTTCCTCTTGCAGGCTCCAAGGCATTCAAATTTTTCCTTATTTAGATAATCTGTTGATTCAGGCACCTTCGCCCAGTTGCCTATTACAGGCTCTAGCATTCACCATATCTCTCCTTCAAATTCTGGGGTTCAGTATCAAGGTCTGTCCTGACTCCCTGTCAGGATAGTGTGTATCAGGGCTACAGGATTCAGACAGTCCCAATGTTATCCTCTCTTCCAACTCCAAAGGTTTTCTCCTTGACAGCTTTCTTTCAGTCTCTTCTTCCTCTGCCTACTATTTCAGCCAGGGAGTTTCTTTGGGCCCTAGGATTAATGGTCTCTTCTATTCCAGTGCTCCCTCTTGCCAGACTGCATATGCTTAAGCTTCAGTGGTTCCTCAAGTCAGATCGGCTTCAGTACTGTCACCCTCTGGATTTCAGAGTGCCTCTCATTTCTTGTCTAAAGTAGGATTTTGAGTAGTGGATTCAGCAACTTAGCCTCAACCCAGGCCTGCCCTTTCAGCCTCTGTTTCCTTCTCAAGAACTGTACACCAGTGCTTCAGACATGGGGTGAGGGGCTTCCAGTGGTCACCTGAAAGTTCATGATATCTGACAACCCCCCCCCACCCCCCCCCCATCAGAAGTCATGTCATTGTCAAAGAGAAGCTCTGATTCTGGCCCTTCAGGGTTTTCATCACATGTTTTTTCCAGGCCTCCCTGAAGGTTTACGTGTACAACACCACATTGATGTGGTATGTCAACAAATGGGGAGGCACAAAGCCAGATCCCAGGCCTGCAAAGAAGATAAGACTATCAGTTATCAGCTAACTCTAGGCAGTATGTATTCCTTCAGAGCACAATCTAGTGGCACACTGTTTGAACAGGTCCAAAACACAGACTTTATGAATAGATGCTTCACAGAAATGTGTTTCTGGACATAGTTCTTCAGTGGGGTATTCCTCAGATAGATATTTTTGCCTCCTCTCTGAACAGGCAAATCTCTCTTTTCGGTTCCAGAGTGCCATGCCATCTAACGTGGAAGACAGACACCCTCTCTGTTCCTTTGAAGGTGGTGTTTCTCTATGCTTTCACTACTTCCAAGAGTCCTGCAGGAGATTCAGCTGGACTTCCTAAAAATCTTGCTAGTAATTCTCTTTTGACCAAGATAACACTGGTTCCTCCTATTAATGCCAGGGTCAGTCAACACAAGTTACCTCACCAATTGGTCCTCCTCACACAGGACAAAGGGTCACTCATCCATCCTCACTTGTCCACTCATCAACTGACAATATGGGTGATAGGGTTTTGGTGCCTTTTAGGTGCCTCTTTTCTGAAGACATTCTCAGGGCTTTACAGGCAGCAAGAAAACCCGTAAGCAGAAAGTCTTGCATGTCCAAAATGATTTTCTGCCTGGTACTATGCTTATTGTTAGGACCCTTTTTAACTGGGGGGTGGTCCCTCTGGGTCTCTCCTGTTTGTGTGAGTTGCCCCAGTCTGGTTTAGCCTATTCTTCTGTGAAGGCCCATTTGTCAGCTATTTCTACCTGTCTGCTTTAAATTCTCCTGTAACGTCTTGTTTTGAGGTCAAACAATTAAAGGTGTCCTGCATCTTAGGCCCCCAAAGAAATCTATTCCTCCTCCTTTGGACCTTAATTTCTTTTGGAAAAATTGACCCTGACTCCTTTTGAGCTTGCAGTTTCAGCTTCTCTTCAATGCTTTACCTGGAAAGACTGTATTGTTGCTGGCTCTTACTTTTGCTTGTAGGGTTTCTGAGCTTCAATCCCTTATGACTATCTCTTTGTTTTTTGTTTTTTCACAGGGACAGGGTGTTCCTTCTTACTAGTCATTTTTTATGCCCAAGGTAGTTAATGAGTTGTCTTAAGTCAAACAGTACAACTCACTTCCATTTTTCCTTCTCCAGAGTCTGCTAGTGTGAGGGTCCTGCATACCTTGGATTTGCACAGACAGCGTGGGTATTAGTTGGATAAAACTAAGACCATTTGTAAGTTTGACCAGCTTTTTGTTTCTTTTCATCCCGGGACTTTAGGTTTAGTTGTTTCCAAGCAAACTATTTCCTCCTGGACTCTCAGGCCATTTTCTTTTGTTATTCTTTTCATGGCAAGTATCTATCTGCTTCAGTTAGAACCCATTCCAGTAAGGCTGTTGCCTCTTAATGTGCTTCTTCCAGGGTTTAAACAATTCCATCCATGAAGCTTCAACTTGGCCCTCCATGCATACATTTACTATGCATTATAAATGGAGTATGGTTTCTAGGACCAGAGCAGGTTTTGCTAGGGCCATCCTGCATGGGTTTGTTGAGGATTTTTCCCAGCCTTCCACCTCCCAGTTCATTTCTTGAGCTTTTGTACTCTTCCCTAAGGTTAAGAGTACAGCAGTATTGATATAGAAGGACATAGTACAGTTGTATAAAATTTTACCATAACAATAGATGCCCTTCTCTTTACCTGTTACAGTATTTGGACCCCCCCTCCATCCCCCTTTTTCTTTTGCGTTTTAATTTGGTCACCCTGTTAGCTAAGGGGCCACTTTCCCATCTGCATTTTCTCCCTTTGGGTGTGCATAGCCTCCTTTTGTCGTATGGAAACTGTTCTCTACCGGGGCAATTCAGTACTGGGTAACTGCATCCGTATGTCACCTTTATGCCTTGCGTCCTGTGCTGGGTGAATGTGTGGCATATGGCGCATAGAAGATCTAAAGACTTTGGTGTACTATCCAGATGTTGGGCTATCCTTGGAAAGAGATCCTCAAGGTGAAGAATACTGCAATAGTGAATAGAAGGGCATCTACTGTTATGGTAAGATTTTACACAACTGTACTTTCTGGAGCCTGTCTAATTCTAAAGTTCAGTATATATATATATATATATATATATATATATATATATATATATATATGTATCTACATAGCTATATATCCATATATATATATATATATATATATATATATATATATATATATTTTTTTTTTTTTTTTTTTTTCAGATAGTTATAGGAGTTCCCTATTAATGATTGTATGTGTGTTTAATTGACCTATCTGAAGTAGTTGACTACATTTGATCTTCAACCTGTGGGTAGTTAGATCCATATCAGATCCAGTATGGCCACTTATGTAGCATCTGATCTGAGCTCCAAGTTCCTCCCCTTACCCACAGTTCTCCTCTTTTGCCTTCCTTCCCTCAGATCTCGTTTGCCGCTGAAAAGTAAGCATCGTGGTCAGAGCTCCTTGCTGTTTTGGTCAGTTTTCTTCTTCTTTCCTTTGGGTGTGTAAGTAATCCTTTCTCTCTCTCTATTCCATTAAACCTCCCTTTACCCCGTGTGGTCATCGGTTTTGTTTTCTAGTTAAAAAAAAAAAAAAACTTAGTGTTCCCTGTCCCTTTTCCCACATCCTTTTTCTGTGAGTGTGTTGTTTGTGTAGTGGGGTTGTGGTTAGGTGTACTTGCAGGTTCCTGACATGGCTGAGACCCCAAAGCTGGTGTTCATAAAATGCACAGTGTGTGGACATAAGCTCTCCCCAGCAGATGGCCACACACTGTGCATAGTGTGTTTGGGCCAAGCCTGTTTGCTGACCTCCTGTACCATATGTGCGGGCTTCAACCCCCCGGGCTTTAAAGGACAGGAGGGCCAAGTTGGTGATGAAGGGCCTTCTCACTTCCTCAGGGATGGCTGTCCCCAAAACTTCAACTTTGGCAGCCCCAGCTGCTGTCACCCATTCTTCCCCTGAGGCCCCTGGGACTCAAACTCCCTCCACGAGGCCTGGGGAGGGAGACTAACACAAAAAAAGATAGGCCAAAGAAAAGGTCGCTGGATCAGAATGCTCTGGCTGGGCCTTCAGCTAAGTATAGAACTCCTCTGAGACCCAAAACTCCTCAACTGCGGTCGCCTAGGCTCTCCCTGGAGCAGGAAATGTTAAGACCTCCTTCCAGGGCTTCCCCTCACCAGCACTCCCAGCCGTTGTTGGTAGCCTCTTCTTCTCATTCCACTCGTAGCTTGAGTGAGGCAGAGATGGATTGGATGATGCAGAAGTTCATCTGTACCCAAATCAGATGGGAGTCCTGCCCGCTCCCTCTCCCTGTGGAGCAGGGAGTTCTCAACCATTTTTTACACTGATCTCTCCTTCTCCAATCCAGCCTTTGGTTTCGGAGCCCTTGAATCTGAGGATCCTCTGGGTCGGAGTGTCGGCACCTATGGTGCCTTGCACCTTGATGCCAAACATTGCCTTGAGCATGTCTGAAACAACTGCTGAGAGCAGCCTTCCATTCAGAATCTTGGCTCCTGGAGTCTTGGCTCAGACTCCCCCATTGGGTAACAGGGGGTCGGCTCCTATTGCTCCCTTGCAGGAGGTCCACTCCCCTTCAGCCTTCGACGTGGTGGAGAGGGCCTTCTTGAGTTCGTCGAGACCTCTGACCATCTCGTCTTCGGACTCTGGCCCGACTCCCTCAGTTTTGGGTTCGGTTTTGACCATCATTCCATCTCAGTGACAGCCCGTGCCAGAGCTGCCCAATGAAGTTCCCCTGAGGGAACAGCAACAGGTTTGCAAGTCCTACCCAGAGAGTCCCACTGAGGAGGTACCACGCAAATGTACATGCAAGAGGAAGCACCTGGACTCATCACCATAGTCCCTCACAGAAGGCACTCACTTAGAGGAAAGGAAATGTTCCTCCCGATCCCTCCCAAGGATATGTCCTTTGGAGACATCATGGAACTCCTCCGTCAGAGAGGGGGGGGGGTGGTCTGCCCAAAAAACAACCTCGGATGAGTCAGTGTTCCTTGAGGCATTTGGCATGGATCCATCTATGTCCTGGTTGTCCCTTCCTGCAGATCCATTGGTGAACTTAATAACATCTTGGGCGTGGAAGGAACCGGACACCGTGGCACCTATCCCCAAGTGCACGGATAAAGTGCATAGTCCCCCTTCAGCCCATCCTTAATGGAACAAAGGGTTCCCTGTAGATGCTATGGTGGTGGCAGCCACCACCAAGAAAGAACTTGCACAGGAGAGTTCTACAGTCCATCCTCCTGACCGAGAGTCAAGGACCATGGCCCGCTTAGGGAAGTGGACGATACTTCAATGACCTTTACTATAAGGGGACTGAACTACCTGGCTCACGTCATCTGACTTCAGCAAGACCTAGTCAAGAAAGTCACTGAGTCGACCCTGGAGTTCATGTCAACGTAGGGCAAGAACTCATTCTCTGCTCAAATGGCCACTCTCTTACAGCCATCGCAAACACGTCCATGCATCTTCTGTCCTACGCCATGGAAGGAGCCGCTAGGGCTGCCAGTTCCGGCATTGCTATGAGGTGTCCTGCCTCACTCCAGCTCTGTCAATTCTCTGAATCCTTCAAGGCATCTTTTGCGAATACCCCTTATGATGTGATGGTTCTTCCCTGTTCGGGAAAACAGTGAAAGATACTTTAGTCAAGAGTGAGAAGGATGGGAAGACACTGTCTGCTGTCAGAATCTGCTTTTCTGACCCTCAGAGATCCTTCTCTAGCAATCGAGGCAGAAGAAGATGTGGTTCCTAAAGTCTCAGGGCTCCCAGGGCACTCAGGGCTCTTCTTCCCCCAGAGGCAGAGGGGGTTGCGACAGATGCTGTCCTAGGGGCAGAGGGGGTTCGAGGAATTTCGGGTCTGGAGAATCCTTCTCGGACAGACTGGAGCAACAGCCCTGAAGGGTTGCCCAGCTGTTTAACTCTGGAGGCAGTCAGGGTCCGCATATCCGTACACCTAACAGCATGGGAATCCATAACAACAGATCGTTGGGTGTTACAGATTGTATCCAGAGGCTATTCCATCCCCCTGGTCGAACCAACTCTCCCACCAAAACACCTCCCAGATGTTCCACCCACACAAAGGGAGGAAGCAGCACTAGAGATAAACAAGCTGCTAGAGAAACGAGTCATCCAACCCGTTCCCCCCAGACCAGTCTGGATTTGGCGTCTATTATAGGTTTTTTTAGTGCCAAAAAAGACAGGGGACCTCAGTCCCATCTTGGATATATCCACCTTGAACCTGTAGATCGCCAAAGTAAAATTCCAGATGGTCACTCTTCAGTCAGTCCTGCCATACCTGCAAGGAAAGATTGGATGTGCTCGATAGACCTCCAGGATGCGTACTACCACATAAAAATGAACATGCACTTTCAGAGGCTTCTCCACTACCGGCTGGGAGCCAATCATTACCATTTCAGAGCACTTCCCTTCGGTCTCACCACAGCCCCTCGAGTGTTCAAGGTAATGGTAGTAGTTGTGGCTCACCTGAGACTTTAGGGCATTCAGGTCTTCCCATATCTGGACGATTGGCTCCTCACTGTCCCCACCAAGCACCTACTTTGCCAAGCCAGTAACTATTTCCTATCCATAGCAAACACTTTGGGCATTACCATCAATCTCAGTAAGTCTTCACTAAGACCACTTCATGTTCTAGACCTTATCGGGGCTCAGTTGGACACTCTTCAAAAGAAGGTCTTTCTCACTCCAGATAGAATACGCAGCCTGAAACTGCATGTCACAGATCCTTAACTCTTGAACACCAACAGCAGAAATGGTCCTGAGGGCATTGGGGTCGATAGCGGCCACCATAAATCTAATACCACTGGCCTGACTCCGTATGGGATTTCTTGAGTGGACACTGGCCGTTCAGTGGTCTCTTCTATCTCTGCCCCTATCTCATCCAATCCGGATTTCTCAAGTATTCAGGGACACTTTTCAGTGGTGGATTCACTCATTGAACCTCAGAGGGGTGCCCCATTCTACTGGATTTTCCCACAACCACAGTGACCACGGAACCTTCAGGCCTTTCTTCCTCAAGGGACAATTGTGATTCAGACCGACAATATTGTTGGTAGTCTGGTATATCAACAAACAAGGTGGGACCAGGTCTTATCCCCTTTGCAGCGAAGCCATGAGTGTGGGAATGGACGATCTACACCGGCTGTTTTCTGGTGGAAATGCACATTCCGGGGCGGTCCAACATTCTAGCGGACAGACTCAGCAGAGCTATCCTGATGCCCTACGAGTGGTTTTTGAATCCTTCAGTGGCGGAACAAATCTTTCTAAAGTGGGGTCGTCCTTGCTGCGATCTATTCATTTTTTTACCTGGAATTCCCCGCTGGGGAAGCCCCCAGACATGCTCTGGTTCATGCTTGGCCTCCCCGTCGTCTTTATGCTTACCCTCTGTTACCTCTCATCTCAAAGTTTCTTCAGAAGGAACGCAGGCTGGGGAGCACAGTGATCCTCATTGCCCCATTCTGGCCTCGCCAATTCTGGTTTTCCTCCCTTTGGTTTCGCCTATTGGCTCCTCCCTGGATCCTAGATCCTGTTCCAGATATTATTTCTCACCTTTCGGGGATTCCACCGGACCTGGACAGTCTGAAGCTCCACGGCTTGGCTGTTCAAGTTCCATTGTTTGCTAAGACTCCCGATTTATCTTCTAGGGTCAAAACGATTCTGGTGGCAGCACACACATCCTTTACCAGAAGGCTATATCAGAGCAAGTGGAAACGCTTTTCTATCTGGGCTTCTCAGCAGGCATTGGACCTCTTTACAGCCCCTGTTTCAGCTGTATTATATTTTTGGCAGGTATAGTTCAACAAGGCGCTAGTTCATCTACTATCAATGTTTGGCTAGCAGCAATTTCCCATTTCCATGTGGGGGGAGAATCTGTCCTCTTTAGCACCTTCCAAACTTTGCAAGGCCTTTCTTAAAGGCACCTTTCTGTTAAGGCCGCCAGTGAAAGATCCTACGACTCCATGGGACCTTACCCTTGTGCTTCAGGCTCTTGTCTCTTCTCCCTTTGAACCAGCAGCCTCTGTGGACTTTCATTTTCTGTCTTGGAAGACCGCCTTTTTGGTTGCCATTACTTCTGCTAGGAGGGTTTCAGAAATTCAAGCCCTTTTTATAAAACCCCCTTACATGGTTTTTCACAAGGACAGAGTATCGCTCCGGACAAATCCATCCTTTCTCCCCAAAGTGGTGTCAGAAGCTAACATTAACCAGACTATCAGTCTTCCTGTCTTCTTCCCAAATTTTCAAAATAAGGGTGAATATAAATTACATCTTTTAGATGTTCACAGACAGCTGCATTTCTGTCTACACAGGACAAAAGCCTTTCGTAAATCGGATCAGTTGTTTGTCTCTTACTCAGAACTTTTCTTTGAGAAGCCAGTTTCTAAAGTGATGATTGCTCGTTGGATTTGTCAGTGTATTATTCAAGCTTACAGTGTCAAGGGAATTTCTCCGCCAGGTCACATTAAAGCTCATTCTACCAGATCAATGGCTACATCAGCGGCCTTTTGCTCTATGGTGTCACTGGATTATATTTGTTCAGCAGCTACTTGGGCCTCATCTCATATGTTTATTTCCCATTATAAACTCGACATTGTGTGAAGAAGCAGTGCATCCTTTGGCTCCACAGTGCTCCGTAACATCCTTCCATGAGGGCCACCCAGAGTCTCGTAGCTGGGGACTTTGTCCCACAGGTTGAAGATCAAATGAAGTCAACTACTTCAGATAAAGAAGTTATGTACTCACCATAACGTTCCATCTGAGTAGTTGTACTTCATTTGTCTTCAACCATCCCACCCTTCCCCCTGAACTTGTCATTCTGGTCATAGCCTGGTACTTAGGAGAGGTGCACTATAGTGACTCTTCTATTTATACTTGAGTTTGTTTTTCTTTTTGGTATCTTTGGTGATCAGGCTTATGCTTATGATACAGCAAACTCATTCTGCGGGAAAGAGGGGAGTTATGGGTAAGGGGAGGAGCTTGGAGCTCGAATCAGATGCTTCTAAAGTGGCCGTACCGGATCCGACTACCCACAGGTTGAAGACAAATGAAGTGCAACTACTCAGATGGAATGTTATGGTGAGTACATAACGTCTTTTTTATGATCGACTAAGTAGCTGGTTGACTGGTGTCCAAGACTGCACAATTCCCATTGGGAATATGCCCTCATTCCACATTTGTGTGATCTTGGAGTTAGTATGCATAATTTGCAGGGAGTGTAGGAGCCCCCCCCCCAAAAACACAATTTTTATTTGTTTTTGAGAGTAAGTTTTGTATGCACTGAGGCTGTTTCTCAGAGCATGTGTAGTTGCTTTTTAGTACAAGTGTGTGTGTTTATACTTAGATGTTTGTGTGGATGCAGACACACACATACGTGAGGTAAGATGTACCCCTTTCTTTAAGGAGCTTTTAACTGAAGAGGCTATACTGAATGTTTGAACATTCAGTGGAGTGATTGTCTTAAGGAGAGGTCGACTGAACAGGATGGAGATTTGACCGCTTTACGCAATGTCTGTTTGCAAAATATTTCCCTCTCCTGTGTGACCTTAGTACTAGCTACTTAATTCTTCATAGCTTATTTCAAATGGCACTACTCAAAAGTCCACATAGGTCAATGAACACAGATAGCTTCTGTCTTTAAAACCTAGCATCATTCACTCATATGCACAGATTATACATGTACATTATCTTTTTCTTCAGTATTCATATGTATGTCATCTTTTTTCTGTGAGAAGTCTTAAGGAGATAAGGACTAAGGAGGACTGAGGTGATTGTCCTGTCAGATGGCAGAGGGTAGATAATTTGTTCTGTAGTAATTTGCAGGCTTGTAGTTATACAGTTTATCTGCAAGAGTTTGAAGATGAACTCAAACGCGGCTGTCCTTTAGGTGTTACTATAAGAGCAAAATGATTTTGTTTTGAGGAATGGTACACCTATAAGTCTGTAATATATTCCATTCTTCACTGTAACAAGAAAACTAAATAAACAAAAAAAAATCGAAGCATTTTACTAGAGAGATAAAGGGAGCAAAAAAAAAAGGAAAACTAAAGCTTACCAGGCATTAAAGGAAGGAAAAAAAATGAACAAAGAGGAGCATGCAAAATCTAGGAAGAAAGTATATCAGGTAGTTGTTGTTGTGTCTTTTGGCTTTTCCTGGCCAGGGGTCGCCACAGTGGAACTCCGGTCCGCTAATGATTGGTGGTTGATTTTAACGTGCCGAGTTACCAGCCCTGACGCACAACCTTCAACGAAAGTACGCCCATTCATGCATGTCTCCATGCAGAAGACGCTCTAGCTGAGAATCGAACCGTACAGCGTCTTACTGTGAGGTGACAACGCTACCACAGCACCACCACCGCAGAATGTTAAAACAAATTTTTGAGGAGGAGTCTACCACAAGAATTAAGAAAAGGAAATAAATGTATCTTTGGGTATACTGGGGAAGTATATGATGGGATACTCCATGGCAGGAATGAAAACAAAAGAATAAGGCTCATTTGTGTCAGTCATATTTTGCTACAAATTCACACTATCTAGCATTGTATTCTGAAGTGCACACATATACTTGGGTGTATGTATGTATATGTTTTTTATTGCTCCCTTTCTCCACAGCTGTCAATCAGCTACCACCAGCTCCTCTCCTCATTCACCAGGTCTACTGGATCTGTCTTAGGTTCCCAACCTATGTCCTTGGCCAGTGAGGAGATCAAGGACAGTGATGCAGCACCATAAACCTACTGGGAAGTATGCCCTTACTCCCTGTCACCCCACAGCAATCCTGAGAGATCTGCAGTCACTGCTGAGGGAAGGTACATGCATGTTTCCATACATAGGCAACCTACTGCACAAGTGCTATACTGCTTTCAATGTTGAGCTCACTAGGCTGTTATTACTGCTGTTACAGTGAGCCTAGGCAGCCCCCCCGCTGGATGGATGAGTTGGCATCGACTACTTACTCACATCCGCCTCCATCAGCTCCCACCACCACACATACTACTAGTCGAAACAGGTCGCATGAGGTGCGGTAAGGATAAATGTATATTCATCATTGTTGTTAAATAGTTAAAAAAAGGCATTCTTTCTTCCAAATAACTTTTTGTTATTTGTAAAAAAAAAAAAAAAAAAAAAAAAAAAAAAAAATCTTAAGACATTCAGTATCAGTCAGAGAAAGTACAGGTCTTAAAATGCCAGTTTTAGTTGCATCGGATAATTAAACATTTCCAGGTTCAAAAGCTTTTTGAAAAATTATTATTTGTCATCTAACTACAAAGACCAATGAAGTAATGAATTAAATAATGCTTTTTTAAGTCACAAATATATATAGTAATTTACACTTTATAAAGGATCTTTATTTACATTGCTTTCTTGCACTTTACATTTGTAGCTTAGATAAATCTGACAATATGACAATTGCTTTAATGCCACAGTACTTAATGTCATGTCATCCTGTGAGCTATATAAAAGTCAGAGAATATTGATATTTTTTTCAATCTGTAGTTATCCACATCGTGATAATAACTGAATATCATTCTATTTATTGCATTAGTATTTTTTGTAGTTAGAGCATTTTTTTTCTCAGTACTTCACAGATAAAAGAAGCTTATACTTTTGTAGCATGCAGGGTTGCAGGTTCTGTTGACCCTTCTAAACATCTTATATTATCTATCTGATGTTCCTTGATTTTTTTATGAAATGTGCATAATATGGTAATGTCAACAAGGCAGTTAGTTGACCATGAAGAAGAGGTGCACATTTTGTCAACTGCTGTTGAGCCATGTTTTGTTTTATATAGTGATCGCCTTTCACGGTAGTTAGGTGACTGTGACGTTAGTATATAATACAAGTAAGGGGATGTAGGGACAAACCCCCCACTTTGGGAAATGTAAATGCAGGGTTTTGTTATGGTTTTATGCTTTTAGTTTGTATTTTTTTTTTTGCAGTGGTCATAAATTCAAGTATATTTTCCAAGCAGTTGCAGATTGCATGTCCCATTTTAGTGTATAAGGTCCACCATTGCATAGTCGATTGATTGTGATCAACTGTATGAGAGAAACCATTCACACCATTTGCCATAGTATTACAATGTGATTATTTTCATCTCCATAATGACACTTTTTCAGATATTTTTGTAAGTTCAAGGGGTTACATATTTTACTGTTGTACACCCCCCCCCCGTGTGTGTGTGTGTGTGTGTGTGTGTGTGTGTGTGTGTGTGTGTGTGTGTGTGTGTGTGTGTGTATTCATTATTTTATTCTCCTGTCCTGTCTTGCCTTTAGCATCCTAAAACAACATAGGAAGTTCTTTCTTCGTAAGACGAGTGTGCCTTTCAGAACCCCGTATCTTTTATCAGGCAGTGGAAATGAGATAAGGAACTGCGGGCAATCTCCCATGGCTGTATCTAGCTATCTATCTATCTATATAATATAAATGTACATATATATATATATATTATATATTTATTTATATATATATATATATATATATATATATATATATATATATATATAGGTATATATTATATATTTTATATATACATATATATATATATATATATATATATATATATATATATATATATATATATATAATATACAGCAAGCAACCTGCACCCCCAAACACAAGCCAGAAAACACACAATTCACCTCAGCAGTGTGCCTCACAACAGCCCTTAAGGCAAAACACCATACCTAACACGCTAGTAATAGGAGACTCTATAGTAAGGCACACGGATGTTCCACTCACCAGGCTGAACAAGGAGAAGGTTACTGTCAGCTGCCTGTCGGGTGCTCGGATCCGCCACATAACACAGGCACTTAGGTCACTCCAGAACAAGTACAAGTATGATGCTGTCATTGTACATGTTGGTGTGAATGATCTAAGACGTACCTTCCTGGACTAAATGAAAAGAGACATTGAGGAGCTCTCTGATCATGTAGCCCAAGCTGGTATGACCCTGACCTTGAGTAGCATACTACCTTCACCTAGAATTACACCACAATACAAAGACAAAATGATCAATTTCAACAATTGGCTAAGCTTCTGGT
The DNA here is from genome assembly GCF_019279795.1 of Protopterus annectens. Classification (NCBI taxonomy): domain Eukaryota; kingdom Metazoa; phylum Chordata; order Ceratodontiformes; family Protopteridae; genus Protopterus; species Protopterus annectens. The sequence continues at coordinate 416,118,508 of NC_056737.1, read as the reverse complement.
GTCATTCTAAGGGGATCTAGTGTCTGTCTGCCTGGGATGACATGATAGACCAGCCTCGCTGTTTTTCCAGAGATGGATTGCACCTGTCACCCCTAGGTTTTCGAATACTGGCCAAGGCTCTTGTCGTCCCCATAGTGCCTTTTTTAGGCAAGGCTCAAAGGACAAACCAACCACCGTAACCAGCACAGGTAACCAAAAACTAAGGGTAATGCTACTCAATGCCAGAAGTCTCAACCTCAAAATGCACACACTCGAGGCTCTCCTCAGCATGGAGAAAATCGATGTTTGTTCAGTGACGGAAACCTGGTTCAAGGCTCAAGAGAGCAGCCCAGCACTGCCAGGTTACAATTCATATCATACCTTCTGGCCTCAGTTACCGGATCGCAGTACAAAGGGCGGAGGTGTATCCATATTCATCAAGGATACCCATATCTCCAGGTTAGTAGCGCAGAATGATGCCCCAGAGATCATCCATGCGCAACTATCAGCAGGCAAAACCACATTTCAAGTCGTAGCTGGTTATAGATCGCCCACCATGTCCCAAGATGCTCACTCTGCATTCATTGAGACATTGGAAAATATAAAGGTCCTACCCAACACCATAATCTTGGGTGATTTCAACTACCCTGGTATAGACTGGGCGAACTACCAATGTTCCAACTCCTATGCTCAGCCGATTCATAGAATTTATAAATTCAAATGCCCTTGAACAACTAGTATGTTCCCCCACTAGAGGGGGCAACATATTGGATTTAATCATCACAAATATGGGCGCCCATTGTACCACACCCATTATCACTCCCTCCTTGGTCAGATCCGACCACAAACTGATAACCCTGGACATCCTCACCCCTCCACCTCCCCCAGTCAAAGAAACCATAGTCAAAACCCTTTCCAAAGCAAACTTCAAACGACTTGCATCCGAAGTGGAAAGCTTCACTATTCCCTTGCAGAAGGATAATGATATCCAGGATGCGGAATCCTACACCAAGGCACTCTATATGCATCTTCAGGATTGCATGGATTGTGCTATCCCAAATAAAACCAAGACTCCTTCCTCAAGAAAGAAGAAACCAGTCTGGTGGACCCCGGCCATAAGCAAACTTTACAATAAAAGGAGGAGACTTATGCAAAAAAAGGACAAATCTCAAGTAGAAAAATCATCCCTGATCAGCATTAGTAAGAAATTGAGGGCCCTCATCAAGTCAACTAAAGCTAATTTTGAAAAGAAAGTTGCCAAGGATAACCATAAGGCCTTTTATGGCTACGTCAAAAACCTAAATGGTAACACTCAGGTCTGTTCTGAGCTAGTACAAAATGGAACAAAATACACTGACCCTTCTGACATTGCCAACATCTTGGCTGACAGGTTCAGTGCAAACCCCCCCCCCCCCAACACCTACAGGGCCTATTACCATTCCAGGGGATTGTGTAAGTCCAATTATTACTGATACGTTGGTTAGCAAGGCTCTATCTAAAGCTAAAAACACTGCCTCCATGGGACTAGATGGTGTCCCAGGCTGTGTCATATGCGAGCTCCAAAAGGAATTAACCGCGCATCTTAATACCCTGTTCAGTCTCAGCCTCTCCACAGGATATGTGCCCATAGAATGGCGCACGGCAATAGTGGTCCCGCTACACAAGGGTGGGGCCACAACTGACCCTGGGAACTACCGACCAATAAGCCTGACCAGTCTGATCTGTAAGGCTATGGAGCGAATCATTATGGAACTCATAAATGGAGAGATTGGGAACCTCCTGTCGCTGGACCCTACACAGTTCAGCTTCGTCAAGGATAGATCATGCCTCCTGAACCTAGTGGATTTCTTTGAGACAGTTACTCAGGCTATAGATAAGGGAAAGGAGGTACACACAGCTTACCTTGACCTTGCTAAAGCATTTGACACCATTCCCCATTCAGGTATTATTGATAAGCTCACCAGCCTGGGCATAAACCCTTACATCACAAGATGGATCGCAAATTGGCTCTCAGACAGATCCCATAAAGTAAGAGTAGCGGGATCTATGTCTGAATCCAGACCAGTAATGAGTGGTGTACCTCAGGGCTCTGTCCTGGGCCCCCTCCTGTTTGGCATATACTTCTCAGAAGTACAGGCAAGTACGGAAGGGCTGTGGCTGACTACGTTTGCGGACGACTGCAAACTGGGTGCTATAATAGAGTCTCCGGCCGACATGGAGATCCTCCAGAAGGGCCTAAATGAGACTGATGCATGGTGTCAAAGCCATGGTCTCAAGCTAAATGCAAAAAAAATGCGTAGTAATCCCCTTTGGAAAAAACAGAGTACCCGCAAACTACAACATAAGAGGTAATCCCCTGAAATCTGAAGAAGAAATAAGGGATCTAGGAACCCAAGTAGATAGTCAGCTTTCCTTTGATAACCATGTTTCCAAAGTGGTTAGAAAATCCTTCTATGTGATCCATCTGATCATGAAAGGGTTCGCATCAAGATCTAAGGATGTAATGGTGCCCCTCTACTCTCCCCTCATCAGACCCATTATTGAGTACAATGCACCAATTGGAATGTACCTGGCTAGACATCTCCAGCAGCTGGAGAGACCACATAGGTAGCTAACCAAGAGGATTACTGGCCTCAAACAGTTGCCCTATGCAGCACGATTGAAAAGCTAAGACTGTTCTCTGTTGCATACCGCTTTCTCAGAGGTGATCTCTGTCTAACGTACAGAGCCATGTCCAACCCAGAATTGTTGAACATGCTCCATCTTAGTAAAACCAAATCTACTCGAGCTACACGCTCTAGGGATATAAACCTCAACACAACAATGAATAGAACATGCTGGAGGGATAGATTCCCTTCGCAGAGACTTCCCTTACTATGGAACACTGTCCCAATCTACATAAGACAGAGTCCATCACTATCACTCTTCAAGAAGAACCTTGATGAGTGGATGGGTAACAGAAAGTTCACACCGGGGATCACACCAACAGCACTACTAGATAGGGGCCAAGGGTACTAGCTGCTAGTACAAGGGTCTAGGGAACTACTATAGGGGCGGTGAATACCGCACAATGTGGCTGGGCTAATATATGCCTTCGGACAGATAGCCCAGTACCAACCTATGAACCTATATATATATATATGTATATGTATATATATATATATATATATATATATATATATATATATATATATATATATATATATATAATGTGTGTGTGCGTGTGTGTATTTATATATATATATATATATATATATATATATATATATATAGTCACAAATAAAAAGGCGTGGCTGGAGAGTAAAAAAAACTCACTTTTATTACCAATAATATAAAATAAATTAATAAATGAATAGTTTAGGTAAGCGCTTTTGAGGTGACCCTCTTCTTCAGACCTTAATAAAAACTTCTACAAACATACAGTTTAAATACAAGTGACAACCAATAAAAACACACAATCAGAATTAATGAGGCAAACCTCTTTTTCTTAGAAGAGGTTTTAAAGAGACTGCACTGTTCAGGCCAGGTGAAAAATGAGTTTTAAAATCAACAATCCATCTAAGCTCTATATATTCAGTTTCATTACGTAAAACTCCTTTTCTTAAGTTCTCATTAATTTTCTGTAAAACCAAGAATTTAAAGTTGTGCTGTGTACCATAATCTGATACATGTTTAGCCAGTGCATTTGTAGGTTTATTATTACATATGTCATTCAGATGTTCCATGACCCTCTCCTTCAACATACGATTCGTTTTGCCTAAATAAAATGCACTACATGAATTACACTTGGCTAGATAGACTATGTTCTTAGTGTAACAGTCTGCATAGAAAGAAAATTCTACTGGTTTCAAGTGTATCTGATGCACAACCATGCAAGTTGACCATATGTTACAACAGATTTTGCAAGCCCTACATGCATATGTTCCTTTACGCTGTGAAATAAACCTTTCACTATATCTGTTGTGTTTGTAACATAGACGTTGCTTTAAATTCTTTCTATTTTTAAAACTGAAGCTAGGAGTGGACCCTACAACTCTACTAATATGAGGGTATGTGAGTAAAATAGGCCAGTTCTTTTTGACTATTTCACAAGTCCTGTTAACATCACTGGAAAAAGTTAAACACAGCCAGTTCACCACCTCAGCACATTTTCCTCCTCCATGTACATTTGCCGGGAGTTCTTCAGAAAAATAGGGTTTGGTCATATTGCTATCAAGAGAGCTCACTTCTTCCATAGCCTTATCAGTCTCATAGGCTTTGTAGCCCCTATTCATAAGATCTACACGCAAACCATCTAATGCCTCTACAAGGTCTCTCCCATCAGTATATAGCCTCTTACAGCGTAATACTTGATTTTTATCTATATTCCTAGTTGTGTCTGGGGTGCATGCTAGAACGATGAAGAATATTATTCTCCCTACAGCTTTTTCTATGTAACCTAGTTGAA